>NC_073384.1:16390374-16690374 GCF_028641065.1 Leucoraja erinaceus | reverse complement strand
CTGAGGAATTGTAAGGGTAAAAAGACCCTAATGGGACTTATCTACAGGCTCCCAAACAGTAGCCTGGATATAGGGTGCGTTGAATCAAAAGTTAAAATTGACATGTCATTAAAGATAATGCTACGGTTGTTATGGGAGATTTCAACATGCAGGTAGATGGGGGAAATCAGGTTGGTACTGGACCCAAGAAAGGGAGTTTGTACAGTGCCTCCGTGATGGATTCTTAGAGCAGCTTGTACTGGAGCCTACCAGGAGGAAGGCAATCCTGGATTTATTGTTATGTAATGAACCGGATTTGATAGGGAACTTGAGATAGCCATTAGGCGGCAGTGACCATAATATGATATGTTTTAATCTACAATTTGAGAGGGAGAAGGGTAAATCGGAGGTGTCAGTATTACAGTTGAACAAAGGGGGCTATGGAGCCATGAGGGAGGAGCTGGCCAAAGTTGACTGGAAAGATACCCCTGCAAGGATGACAGTGGAACAACAATGGCAGATATTTCTGGGAATTATATAGAAGGTGCAGGATCAGTTCATTCCAAAGAGGAAGAAAGATTCCAAGGGTGTAAGAGGCGACTGTGGCTGACAAGGGAAGTCAGGGACAGTATAAAAAAAAGAGAAGAAGTATAACATAGCAAAGAACAGCGGGAAGCCAGAGGATTGGGTAACCTTTAAAGAATAACAGAAATAACTAAAAAGGCAATACGGGGAGAAAAGATGAGGTACAAAGGTAAGCCAACCAAGAATATAAAGGAGGATAGTAAAAGCTTCTTTAGGTATGTGAAGAGATAAAATTAGTTAAGACCAAAGTTGCACCCTCGAAGACTGAAAAAGGTGAATTTATTTTGGGGAACAAGGAAACGAGTTGAACAGGTACTTTGGTTCCGTCTTCAATAAGGGCGACACAAACAATCTCCCAGATGTACTTGTGGCCAGAGGATCTAGAGTGATGGAGGAACTGAAGGAAATCCACATTAGGCAGGAAATGGTGTTGGGTCAACTGATGCGACTGAAGGCTGATAAATCCCCACGGCCTGATGGTCTGCATCCCAGGGTACTGGAGGATTGGAGGGTAGCTAATGTTTTAAGAAAGGCGGGAAACAGAAAACAGGGAATTATAGACCAGTTAGCCTGGCATTGGTGGTGGCTGAAGATGCTGGAGTCAATTATAAAAGATGAATAGCAACACATTTGGATAGCAGTAACAGGAGTGATCCGAGTCAGCATGGATTTACGAAGGGGAAATCATGCTTGACTAATTTTCTGGAATTTTTTTAGGACGTAAGTCGGAAAATGGACAAGGGAGCGTCATTGGATGTAATTTACCTGGACTTTCAGAAAGCATTTGATAAGGTCCCATGTAGGAGATTAGTGGGCAAAATTAAAGCACACGGTATTGGGGGTAGGGTGCTGACATGGATAAAAAATTGGTTTGCAGACAGAAAACAAAGAGCTGGATTCACGGGTCTCTTTCAGAATGGCAGGCGGTGACTAGTGGGGTACCGTAAGGCTCGGTGCTGGGACCACAGCTATTTACAATATACATCAATGATTTAGATGAAGAGATTCAGAGTAACATTAGCAAATTTGCAGATTACACAAAGCTTGGTGGCAGTGTGAACTGTGAGGAGAATGCTATGAAAATACAGGGTGACTTGGGCAGGTTGGGTGAATGGGCAGATGCATGGCAGTTGCAGTTTAATGTGAGGTTCTCGCCTTTGGTAGCAAAAACAGGAAGGCAGATTATTATCTAAATGGTGTCAAGTTGGAAAAACCCAAATCTTAACTTTCAAAATAAATAATAGCAGACATAAAAAAAAGAAGAAAAAAAAAGTTGGAAAAAGGGGAAGTACAACAGGATCTGAGGGTCTTTGTTCATCAGTCACTGAAAGTAAGCATGCAGGTACGGCAGGCAGTGAACAAAGCGAATGGCATGTTGGCCTTCATAACAGGAGGAGTTGAGTATAGAAGCAAAGAGGTCATTTGTAGTTGTACAGGGCCCTAGTGAGACCACACCTGGAACATTGTGTGCAGTTTTGGTCTCCAAATTCAAGGAAAAACATTCTTGCTATTGAGGGAGTGCAGCATAGGTTCACCAGGTTATTTCCTGGGATGCCACGATTGTCATATGTTGATAGAATGGAGCTGCTGGGCTTGTATACTCTGGAATTTAGAAGGATGAGAGAATATCATTGAAACATATAAGATTGTTAAGGGTTTGGACACGCTGGAGGCAGGAAACGTGTTCCCAATATTGGGGGAGTCTAGAACCAGGGACCACAATTTTAAGAATGAGGGGTAAGTCATTTAGAACGGAGATGAGGAAAACGTTTTTCACACAAAGAGTTGTGAGTCTATGGAATTCTCTGCCTCAGAAGGCGGTAGATGCTGGTTCTCTGGATGCTTTCAAGAGAGAGTTAGATAGAGCTCTTAAAGACAGCGGAGTCAGGGGATATGAGGAGAAGGCAGGAACGGGATGCTGATTGTGGATGATCAGCCAAGATCACATTGAATGGCGGTGCAGGCTCGAAGTGCAGAATGACCAACCTCTGCACCTATTGTCTATATCGGGTGCATATAACAAATAAACACTTTTGGTTTTTTGATGTTTTGTGATACCTAGAAACCAATAAAGAATCATTCTCTGGGGAACATTTGTCCCTAGCACCAGAAGGGGAGGCAGTAGTATACTTAAGGAAATCAGGAGGGTAAAAAGTGGATAGATACAAAATGCTGGAGTAACTCAGCGGGATATGCAGCATCTCTGGTTAGAAGGAATGGGTGTCGTACTCAGCAAACCGAGCAGCGACTGCAGAGAGAGAAGCAGGGGACACGCCAGGAGTGTAGAAAGGACCTGAAATGTCAGCCATTCTTTTTCTCCAGAGATGCTGCCTGACCCGCTGAGTTTCTCCAGCACTTTGTGTCTAACTTTCCAGGAGTGTTACTGATCTGTTTCAGGTTTCCTGACTGTGTATTCTGCTTCGGAAAGAGCGGTCTGGACTTGGGGAAACTCAGGAGGGGATGCTGTGGGACTGGGACTGAGACTGGTGCAGAGTGAAGGACTGCTTATTCAGTCCATGGAGGAGAGTGTGGGACAGAGGTTTTGCCTTTAAACTATTACCAACTTGAGAGCAAAGGGTTAAATCAAAGCTGATGAGGGTGGTGGGAGATGGTCGTACGTGAGAAGAGAGGGTGCTGAGACACCTCAGACAGGGACAACCCCTCTACACACACAGCACTGAATGTGGGGCAGGTTTGTGCTTTCCATAGCTTGGAATTCCATTTAAAATGGGGAAACGTTGTAGGAATGAATGTAAAAAAAAGGGTTTCAATCCTTACTGCAGCGATGATCACAGATAAGAGATCAGGGCATGCTGGACCAGACAGGCCAGGCCAGGCCAGGCCAGAGGGAGACAAAACAGGACAGACTAGGTCATACCAGGCCCGCACTGGACCGGAGCAGGGCCAATACTGGACCGGACTGGGCCAGGACTGGATTGAACCTGACCCGGGCTGGACCAGAACAGGCCACGACCAAGCAACAAGCTGAACGGTGCATGAGGAATTGATTTTGCATTTGTTTACATGCCCCCGAGCTGAGAATCACTGTCTTTCCCCCCTCTAACTGGCTGCCTACATTGTTCAGAATAAATATTTACAAATAAACGCTCGATGAGAAGCTTAGACTGGAGTCACCCCGAATCCAGAGTCCTCTATCGCTCTGCGTTGGCTCTAAGACGTTTATTTTTTCGGACCTCCTCTGAACGCCTGTCCTGGAATAAAATAACCAGCTATTAGAAGTGTTGTTCATCACCTAGAGCATATTAGTCACAGAGTGAAGCTCCACCTCCCATGTCCCATCACATCAACCCAGTGTTAGACACTGTGGGTTAGGCACTGTAGGATTGGCTGTGGAGCCTGTCAGTGGATAGAGATAGGCAAATTCTTGATTAGAATGGGTGTCAATGGTTATGGGGAGAAGGTAGGACAATGGGATTAGGAGTCAGAGATCAGCCATGATTGAAGTGCGGAGTAGACTCGATGGGCCAAATGGCCTAATTCTACTCCTATAACATGTGAACACAGAGTGAAGCTCACGCTAACCTGTGCCATCACATAAACTTGTGTTAGGCACAGAGTGAATCTCCCTCTCCCCTGTCCCATCACCTAAACCAAA
Organism: Leucoraja erinaceus; assembly: GCF_028641065.1. NCBI lineage: Eukaryota > Metazoa > Chordata > Chondrichthyes > Rajiformes > Rajidae > Leucoraja > Leucoraja erinaceus. The sequence continues at coordinate 16,686,194 of NC_073384.1, read as the reverse complement.
GGTTAGACACATTAAAGCTCCCTCCAACCTGTCCCATCACATAAACCTAGTGTTAGACACAATGGAGCTTCCTCCAGCCTGTCCCATTACTCACCCCCAGGACACGGGTCAATTACAAAGTAAAGCAACTTCTGCACCATCCTATCCCCAGGGTTAGACCCAGAGTGTAGCTTCCTCCACACTGTCCCCTCACACACTGCCTGGGCACAGAGTGAAACTCCCTCCACCCTGTCCTAACATGTATGTTCAGTTAGACATGGAGAAAAGTTCCCTCTACATTGTCACATCATGGTACAGATTAGGCACAGAGTGATGTTCTCTCTACACTATCTTGTCATGTATTCCCTGGACATGGATTAGACCCAGAATAAAACCTCCTTTATACCCTCGTCCCATTGCGTAATCTCAGACACAGAGTAATGTTTCCTCTACACTGTCTCATCACACAATCCCATGGTATAGGGTTAGACACGCCCTCTATGCTGTCCTGTCACACACTCCCATGGTTAGTCACTGACCTGATGGCAGGAGCGGTCCCCAGTGGAGGGCTCTCTATAAGAGAGTCCTCCCCATTACATCGGGGACCCGGGGTGGAGAGTGTTGCACAAAGCTGTGGCATGTAACAGGTACTTGAGCTGGTTCACAGACTTCTGCGGCGTGGAAGAAACCCGTTCCACGTCTACATGGAGTGTGAGAGGTTGCAGCCCCTGTTTGACTATCTGAAGGGGTTGCTCCTCAAGTTTTAACTACATTTTAGCCCCGCGCTCTTGATATTTGGGTACCCTGTACAGCGGGGGGGGGGGGGGGGGGGGGGGGGAGGGCCGGGGGGGGATGGAGGAGGGGGTCTCCCTGTCGATCTGCTCCTGGGCCTGGCCAAGATGGCCATTCGCGGGTCCAGGCAGAGGATAGTCGACGGCCACACCGGGGTTGGCTGCCTGCCCCTTTTCCAGGCCTATGTTCGTGCCCGCGTGTCCCTGGAGAGGGAACACGCGGTGTCCACGGGGATTTGGAGGCCGTCCGTGAACGCTGGTCACCGCGGTAGGCCTAGTGTATAACTGATGAGGACGACGTTATTTTAAAATTGATGACTGTTGTTTTGTAAACTGCCGCAAAGGCAGTTTTGATGGTGTTATCCTTTTGTATGTTTGTTTTTGTTTTCTGAATAAAAGTATTTGTATAATTTTTTTAAAAATGGTTAGTCACTACAAACTCACCAAATCCATTTTCAATTCCTTATCTACCTAAGTGATAACCCACATTACCAATGCATCCATAGTTTAATGGTCAGTAGGAATTACTACGGACCTTTCTATCCTGGGCCTCCTCCAATGTCAGAGTGAGGCCACATGCAAATTTGAGGAACAGCATCACATTTTGCTTGGACAGCTTACAACCCAGCGCTATGAATATCGTTTTCTCTCATTTCAAGTAATCCTTGCGTTTTCCCCTCTCTATCACTCACCCACCCTAGTCATCATGCTAGATTCACTGTTTGATTCCCTTTGTTATCACCCTCCACAGCCAACAATGGACCATTGTGGGCTCCTTGGCCATCGGTGCCGTCTCTGAGTTGTACTGTACGTCTTCATTCACTCCACCACAACTCTTAGTCTGAAGAAGGGTCTTGACCCGAAACGTCACCTATTACTTTTCTCCAGACATGCTGCCTGGCCCGCTGAGTTACTCCAGCATTTTGTGTCTGTCTTCTCGTTAATAGTCATCTCTGTCATCATTCGGGATGTTTCATGGAGCATCCCCTGGAGCAGCCAGGACTCGGCCATCCCACGCACAATGCATTCTCTGCAGGTCAATGGACCAGTTACAACTGGTGCAAATCTTTGTCCGAGCCACTCACAAATACTTTGCCTTTGCATAGACAATCTCCATTACACCGCCGTCTCCACTGGGAAATAGATCTTGTCCACCAAGATCTTGCAAGGGGAACTTCCCGATTCTGCCACTGTGCTTTCCAGTCAGGTTCTTCCGGAGAAGGGAAGGGAAGGGAAGAGTGGGGAAAGGAAAGGGCATGGCCATCCCAATTAGGGTCAGGAGCGAGGAACAAGAACACCTCACCTTCTCCTGGAGCCGCTCCAACATGGCCGCCAGGTGGGCCTCTCTGTTCTCCTTCTGGATCTCGTTCTTCTGCTCCAGCTTCTCCTTGGCCATCCTGATGAAGTTGTTGTTTTCCTCAATGGCCTTCTGGATCACCTCCCGCTCGTGTTCCCTTTTCTCAGCCAGATGCTTCAGCAGCTCCGCCTCCTGACACTGGAAGAACACAAGGCCCGCAGTGGTAAGAGCGGGACAGATCGTTTGACCATCTCCCCAGAGCTTTTAACCATCTCCCCAGAGCGTTTGAGCATTTCTCTAGAGCAATTCACCATCTCCCCAACAGAGAATCCCAGACTCGTCTATCCAGACCAGAGGGACTCAGACACCAGACAGTTGTGCATCTTCCCCAGTCCCTGGTCAGTCTCCCAGTGTCTCTCCCAGACCTCTGCCAGTCTCCGGCTGTCGCCCCCACAAGCCCGTCAGTGCCCTGGTGTCTACCCTCCCTCTCCCAGCACAAACCTCAGTCAGCCTCCAGGCATCTTAACCCAGACCCTGGTCAGATCCTCTGTTACCGCTATTCCACGTTACTGCCATCCTACCTTCCTCCTTTCCTCAGCTGCCTCCAGTTTTTTCTGGATCTCCTCCAGGGACGGGTCCCGTTTTTTTGGGAGTGCCGTGTGAAATTCTGGAACCCCGTCAAAGGATGGCGGCTTCAGGATGACCTCGAAGGACAGACCAGATGATCGCTTGTTCAGCTCCTTCACCTCCATGTCAGAGATAAAGCACCAGTTCTGGTCAGCTGGATCTGCAACACAGGGATCTTGTTGGTCATCAGCATCACTCTTGGACAGGAAGCCATTCGCTCCCTCGATCCTATCCCACAGTGCAGCGCACCTTCTCTTTTCTGCCAGAGATACCACACCAGGGGCGGCATGATGGCACAGCGGTAGAGTTGCTGCCTTACAGCGCTAGTTTGATCCTGGCTAGTTTGTACGTTCTCGCTGTAACCACGTGGGTTTTCTCCAGGATCTCCTCCCACAACTCGTACAAGTCTGTAGGCTAATTGGCTTGGCAAAATTGTAAATTGTCCCTAGTGTGTGTGGTATAGTGTTTGTGTGCGGGGATTGTTGATCGGTGTGGACTCGGCAGACTGAAGGGCCTGTTCCACGCTGTATCTCTAACCTGAACTAAAGCAGTCCCGACAAATACCTTATAAATTCAGACCCATTAGATCCTTTAGATGCTGTTGTGGAGAATGTTCTCAATATTCTTAGTATATTTGTGTCAATTTGCTTCTGATCTTCCTCCTGATGAACTTGCTTTGACTGTATCATAAGTTCTTCTCAGTCTTATAAACCTCACCAATGAACATTCCCAAAGCCAGTAACACCACCTAATTTTCAACCTAAAGGGCATCAGATATATGTTGGGACATTATGTTACAGGTGCACAGGACGTTGTTGAAACCGTCTTAGGAACATAGTGTTCAGACATGGTCACCCTTTTATAGGAAAGATGCCATTGAGTGCAGAAAAGATTTACGAGGATGTTGCCAGGACTTAAGGGACTGGCCTGCAGCGAGGTTGGGCAGCTTAGGACTTTATACCTTGGTATGTAGGAGACTGAGGGGTAAACTTAAACGTGTACAGAATTACTGGGGCATATTTAGAATGAATACGCACACAGTGTATTTTTTAAGTCTAATTCTAGAGTGAAGAATTAGAGGGCATAGGTTTAAGGGGGGAACATTTAATAAGAACTGTAGTGGAAACCTTTATACATGGAGGGTGGTAAGTATATTGAATTAGTTGTTCACGGAAGTGATTGAGGCAATTATAATAACAATATTTAAAAGACATTCGGACAGGTGTTGGTGAGGAAAGGTTTAGACGGATATGGGCCAAATGCCAGCAAATGGGACTACCACAGTTGGGCATCTTGGTCAGTACAGAGGAGTTGGGCCAAAGGTCCCGTTTCCATACTGTATGGTTCTGTGACTGTACAATCCTTCTCAAGGTGCAGTGTCTTCTACTGAGTGCATTATTATAGAAGGGTCACGCTGTTACGTGGTGGTACGGTCACGTACACACAGCTCTTTCCCTGGACCCAGGTCGATCTCCTCACCAAGTTGTCAAACCTTCCTCATCTCCCAAAATTGATTTGACTCTTTGTACTCAACCCCAATGTCAAGGTCATGTCATAAGAGATAGGAGTAGAATTAATCAAAGGAGAGGGTCTTTCGGAGCTCACTGGAAGGAGAGCGCAAATTATTAAAGGGAGATTTTAAATAGTCATAAGGAATAGGAGTAGAATTAGGCTATTCGGCAAGTGTACTCCACCATTCATGATCTAATCTCTCCTCCTAATCCCATTCTCCTGCCTTCTCCCCATAACCGCTGACACCTGTACTCTCCTCTTGTCTTCCGAATTTTCCTTTGCAATTTCCTGCTCCCCTTCGCTATACCCACTCATCTTGGTGAAATCAGTTAAGTGGGAAATGAATGGTTTGGTCACCATGTTGTTGTTTTGGTCACCATGTAGGGGAAGGTGATGTTAAGCTGGAAATGGTGCAGAGAAGATTTATGAGGATGTTGTCAGGACTCGAGGGTCTAAGCTATGGGCAGAGGTTGAGCAGGCTAGGACTTTTTTCCTTACAGCACAGGAGGATGAGGGGTGATCTTATAGAGATGTACATGAGAGGAATAGATCGGGTGGACGCACGGAGTCTCTTGCCCAGAGTCGAGGAATCCAGAACCAGAATAGGTTTAAGGTGAGGGGTGGAAAGATTTAATAGGAACCTGAGGGCTAACGTTTTCACATAGAGGGTCGTGGGTTTATGGAATAAGCTGCTGGAGGAGGTAGTTGAGGCTGGTGCTATCACAATATTTAATAAATATTTAGACAGGTACATGGATAGGACAGGTTTAGAGGGATATGAGCCAAATGCAGGCATGTGGGACTAGTGTATATAGGACATGTTGGCCAGTATGGGCAAATTGAGCTGAAGGGCCTGTTTCCTCGCTGTATGACTAATTGGTGAGGCGATATTTACTCTGAGTATAAAGCATCAAGTTTAAAATCACAGTGTCCACATTTGGCGAGTGAGAATCAGCTCTGTAAACAGTCCCGCAGTCGTGTTAGCCTCCCACCCAGTAATGGTGCTGATTATCCTGCTCCATGCAGTGCCCGCAGCACCAACACCACCCCCAGCGCTCACCGTCAAACTTGTAGAGAGTTCTACTGTGTGGTTCAGGGTTGAAGCAGGAGCAGAGTAGGTTGAAAAGGGGCAGTTCCTTCATCTTCTTCTTGTAGGCTGAAAGTGAAGGAAAGATCAGGCCAAATGAACAATACCACCCTCCACCACATGCCTGAGACAACTACAAGGTTGTACATTTTTGTGCAAACCTCTCCTACATCCCCGAGCCAAGGGCATCTGGTTATATTAATGACTTTGTTACAGAAGACCACTAACATGTTATAAATACTGTTACAGTGCCGTGTCAGCACCCAAGGAGATTACATCTCACAAACATATATTCAGCTAATGTGAATAACAATAGACAATAGACAATAGACAATAGGTGCAGGCCATTCGGCCATTCGGCCCTTCGACCCAGCACCACCATTCAATGTGATCATGGCTGATCATCCCCAATCAGTACTCCGTTCCTGCCTTCTCCCCATATCCCCTGACTCTGCTATTTTTAAGAGCCCTATCTAGCTCTCTCTTGAAAGCATCCAGAGAACCTGCCTCCACTGCCCGCTGAGACAGAGAATTCCACATACTCACAACTCTCTGTGAGAAAAAGTGTTTCCTCGTCTCCGTTCTAAATGGCTTACTCCTTATTCTTAATCTGTGGCCCCTGGTTCTGGTCTCCCCCAACATCGGGAACATGTTTCCTGGCTCTAGCGTGTCCTAGCCTTTTACAATCTAATATGTTTCAATTAGATTCCCTCTCATCCTTCTAAACTCCAGAGTGTACAAGCCCAGCTGCTCCATTCTCTCAGCATATGACAGTCCTGCCATCCCGGGAATTAACCTTGTAAACCTATGTTGCACTCCCTCAATAGCATGAATGTCCTTCCTCAAATAAGGGGTCCAAAACTGCAGTCTCACTAGGGCTCTGTACAACTGCAGAAGGACCTCTTTGCTCCTATATTCGATTCCTCTTGTTATAAAGGCCAACATGCCATTCGCTTTCTTCACTGCATGCTGTACCTGCATGCTTACTTTCATATTGCAGTACTGTTGGGACTAGAGACGTATAGAAACAAGGAACTGCACATGCTGGTTTACAAAAGATACCACTTGCTGAAGTAACTCAGCAGGTCAGGCAGCATCTCTGGGGAACGTGATGTTTTAAGTCAGGATCCTTCGTCAGATTGATTGTGTGTGGGGGGGGGGGGGGATAAGCTGGAAGAGAGGAGGTACAAGACAAAACCTGGCAAGTAATAGTCTGACACAGATGAGGAGGGCTATTTGATAAGCAAATTGTTGGACAACGGCCAAAGGTGAAAAGACAGAAGGTGTGAGACAAATGGATTGAAGTTGCTTAATTGTGAAAGTAGAAGAAAGAATGTAGGAGGAATGGGAGGAAGAGGGGAGAAATAGTTGTGAGTCTAGGTGCTGTATCGGTCTATGACTCTAGTTGATGTAGGGGAGCATGGATACACCAGTCTGAAGCAGGGACCCAAAAGATCACCTCCCCATGTTCTCCAGATATGCAGCCTGATCCGCTGAGTACTTTGTGTCCTTTTCTGTGGAAATGAAAATGCTGTTACAGTGCAGCCAGGGGAGTGGGCTGTGGATGACACTTTCTCCAAGTACAGTCCTTTAAAACACAACTTGTGTTGGCGGAAGAATCAGACTACATCTTCAAGATGCACCTGTTCTGTTTCTTTGACGGAGCTTTTATTACATATTTACAGTTTACAAGATACCACATTGACCAAAACTGCTATGCATGCAGTTTGCCAACATCAGACTAGAAGGGCTGAGATGGCCTGTTTCTGTGCTGTAATTGTTATTATAAAATTGTCCGCCGTACCCATGATGCACTCGAGCCACGCAGCGCCCAACGTTCACAGAAGCCTTAAAATCCCCATGGATGCTCCATGTTCCTTCGCCAGGGAAACGTGGGCATGGACATAGGCCTGGAAGAGGAGTAGGGACTTGGGTACAACCCTCGATTGCCTACTGCCTGGACCAACAAATGGCCATCTTGGCCAGGCCCAGAAACAAACAGAGGGAGATTCATGTTCATAAGTTATAGGAGCACAATTAGGCTATAAGGCCCATCAAGAATACTTCACCATTTAATCGTGGCTGATCTATGTTTCACTCAACCCCATTCTCCTGCTTTCTCCCCATACCCCCCAACACTCCTACTGATCAATCTGTGCCTTAGAAATACCCAATGACTTGGCCTCCACAGCAGTCTATGACGGTGTGTGCAGGTCTGGGTGAAACAATGCACAGACCATGAGGTGGGAGCTTGTTGGGAGAACAGGACGATACGTACCAGACAGCGACATGGTGACCGAAATGGAACTCAAACCACAGCGGAGAACAGCGGAGGATGGGGTTCACACGACAACCTTGGGAGGGAAAAAAAGAGAGAGTGAAGTGCTGGCAAAGTCAGAAGATCCAGTAACATCCAGGATGGATCCCGCTAGTCACAACCACAAGGAGAATTGAAGTCCTCAGTAAATAGATGGAACAGGCACCCAGCAGAGAGAACAGGTGTTAAGCTGTTAAGCAGGTTAACAGCCCCAATTACAGTCCATTACTGTACAGAGAATACATTATATTTTGGATGTGGGACCCCCTTACTGTAGACTGAAAGGCATTAGATGCATCAGTTCAGTTCAGTTTAGTTTATTGTCACGTGTACCAAAGTACAGTGTAAACCTTTTGTTGCATGCTAAAAAGCCAGCAGAAAGACAATACACATGATTACAATCGAGCCATTCACAGTGTATAGATACATGATTAGGGAATAATGTTTATTGCGAGGTAAAGCCAGCAAAGTCCGATCAAAAATAGTCTGAATGTTCATAGAAACATAGAAACACAGAAATTAGGTGCAGGAGTAGGCCATTCGGCCCTTCGAGCCTGCACTGCCATTCAATATAATCATGGCTGATCATCCAACTCAGTATTCAAGTAAGAACTGCAGATGCTGGAAAAATTGAAGGTAGACAAAAATGTTGGAGAAACTCAGCGGGTGAGGCAGCATCTATGGAGCGAAGGAATAGGTGACGTTTCGGGTCGAGACCCTTCTTCAGGCTGACGTGGGGGTTGGGGGGGCGGGAAGAAGAAAGGAAGAGGCGGAGACAGTGGGCAGCGCAACCTCACCTGCTGAGTTTCTCCAGCATTTTTGTCTACCAAATATAGTCTGTCACCAATGAGTGGTTCAGCACTGCTTCCTAGTTGTGGAGGGTGGTTCAGTTGCCTGATAACAGCTGGAAAGAAACTATCCCTGAATCTGGAGGTGTGCACTTTCACACTTCTATACCTGTAGCCTGATGGGTGAGGGGAGAATATGGAGTGGCCAGGGTGCGACTCATCCTTGATTATGCTGCTGGCCTTGCTGAGGCAGTGCGAGCTATAAATGGAGTCAATGGATGGGAGGTTGGTTCGTGCAAAGGTCTGGGTTGCTTCCACAAGTCGCTGCATTCCAGGGTACCTGGCTATACAGGTGTCCAGGGATAGGTTCTTGGGTCCTACTCTCCAGCTGTGCAGAGGTGGGTTCCAGGGACCCCCAGCTATGCAAAGGTGGGTTTTAGGACCATTACCCACCAGCTGTGCAGAGGCAACGGGTGAGCAGTTCCAGCTGTGTTCCCAGTCATTGTGCTGCTGACCCATTGCTCCGGCCAGCTTCAGCCCAGCCCAGCTCAGTTGGGACGGGGGGGGATGATGCTGCAAGGAGGGGAGTTGAGAGGCAGGGGGAGGGGGTGGGGGAGAGGTGCGGTGGGGGAGGGGGTGGAGGGAGAGGTGCGGCGGGGGAGGGGGTGGAGGAGAGGCAGGGGGGGAGGGGGTGGGGAGAGGTTCGGGGGGGGAGGGGGTGGAGGAGAGGCAGGGGGAGGGGGTGGGGGAGGGGGTGGGGGAGGAGGGGGGGGGGTGGGGGAGAGGAGAGGCAGGGGGAGGGGGTGGGGGAGTGGTGCGTGGGGAATAGTGTCATGGGGAAGGGGGTGGGGGAGTGTTGCAGCAGGGGGAGGGCGGGGGTGGTAGAGTTGCGCGGCAGGAGAGGGGGGTGGGGGAGGGAGAATGGTATGGCCGAGGGAGAGAGTGAATGCACAGCCAAATCTCTTGTCACAAATCCTGTCTGGGTTTTCAGCATCTCAAAATGAGAGGATTGATTTGAACCTCACAGAGGTCTGCATATGAGGAGTGGGTCTGAAGGGCTGAATAGCCTCCTCCTGCCCCCAGATGGCCGGTTCATGAGGCCGAGTCCCATCTCTGTTGTACAACAACAGTTGTTGATTAGTTGTCATACTGTCCCTCAGTCTGTGTTGGAGGAGATTGGAGGTTTAGCCTTGTCCTGTGTTCTCCAAACTGCAGCGCTCCTCCACTGCCCCATTTCCCCTGACTCCAGTGAGGATCTCAGCCACCAAATTACTTCCTACAACCTACTCACCTCCTCTGGCTCCTAATGTGTTCAGTTTAGTTTAGAGAAACAGTGCAGAAATAGGCCCTTCCGCCCATCTAGTCCGCACTGACTAGTGAATCCTGCACAGTAGCACTTCCCTACACACACTAGTGACAATTTACAATTATACCAGCAATTAGCCTGTAAACCTGTAACTTTGAAGTGCTTCACTTAATGGAGGCAGTCTCCATTTCCAAGGTGGTTCTAATGTAGAATTTAACCCAGAAATGTTGGCCATTATTCTCACCATCTACCCACCCCAACACAAAGATGTTGCTCGATCTACTGAGCAGATTTTTCATTGTTACTTGTGTCTCCTCACACATTGGTCCACGTTCTCAAAATGTACCGAGAAAATGCAGGCATCGTCTCCACTCTCGAACCTGATCTTTACATTGAAGTCTCATTTCATCACCAGGCTGTGGGCGAGAAGGGCTGGGCCAAATCCTGCTGGACCAGGCGTCAGCTTCGTGGGCCATAGATGGCTTTTGCTGATGGGGATTGGGAGGGACCCTGCAGTCCCTACTTTGGCCTGGGGTGTTGCTAGAGAGACCGTGATGTCATCCTGGGATGAGATCACATTTCCCCGCACAGTCCAGCTTCACGCCATTCCCTAACCCATAACAGCACCAAACCTCTGCCTCAACCAAACCAAGAAGCAAACACAGCGAACCCTCCCCGAATCATCTTTGGTGCAGAGGTGATACTTTCATCACCGAGCTCAACAGCACGTCTTCAGAGAAAAAAATATATAGATTCTTGCAAAGGTGGGAGGTTGCTTTGTATTAACTCTTGGTAAACTGAATTATTTTCAGAAGAGATATTGGATATTCAGGGGCTGGGAATGCCAGGGCATAGGGCTGGTAGAGGGTTGTTTTCATCAATGGGCATCTGTGGTGCGCTGCAGGGATGAACACTGGGATCATTACTGTGTTAATACATGAACAATTCGTGTGTGAATACAGAAGGCGTGAACAATACATTTGCAGACTACAACAAAATTGGTGGTATTGACGATAGTGCAGATTATCTTGGGATACAGAATGATATATTGGTTATTTGGGAAGATGGGTAAAGAAATGACAGATTTTAATTCTGATGCCTGCGACCGCCGGCTGCGGGAGTTTTGATCGCCCCGACGGGTGGTTCGACTGCCCCGACCGCGGGAGAAATGAAGTGGAAGAAGATTGAACCTTTTACTTTCCATCACAGTGAGGAATGTGGGGAATCCGCTGTTTATGTTAACTTGTATGTATTAATGTCTCTTGTTGCTTTTTGTTTTGGTATGGCTTTATGGTAATTCGCATATCGCTGTACCTTAATTAGCACATGTGACAATGAAATACTTTTGAAACCTTTGAGATGATGCATTTTTTGAAGTGTGTGCAGGGAATAGTTGAACAGTGAATGGTCGGGCTCCAGGGACTATCAAAGAACAAAGGGACTTTGAAGTACAAGTCCAACAATCTTAAAGGATGGCAGTGCAGATAGATAAGTTCATGGATAAGGCATATGGGACATAGAATACAAGAGCAGGGGTTGAAGGTACAACTTTAAGCTGGAAAGGGTGCAGAGAGGATTGATGAGGATGGTGCAGGACTTTATGGGCTGAGCTATTAGGAGAGATTGGGCAGTCTAGGACTTTGTTCCTTGGAGTGCAGGAGGCCGAGGTGTGATCTTATACAGGTGTATAGAATAGGTAGGGCGAATGGTGAGCCGTTTCCCCCAGCTTTGGGAAATCAAGAACTTGAGGGCATAGGTTTAAGAGAGAGGAACCTGAGGAGCAACATTCCATTCAGTTGGTAGTTGATATGTGAAACAACCTGTTAGATGAAGTAGTTGAGGCAGGTACAATAACAATATTTTAAAGACATTTGGATAGGTACATGGATTGGAAAGGTTCAGAGGGATATGGACCAAACAAACGCAAATGGCACTGGTTTAGATGGGGCACCTTGATGGTCACAGGTGAGTGGGGCCAATGTTCCTGTTTCTGTGCTGTATGACTCTATAACTGGGTTACCCCATAAATCAGGTATCTAAAACCCTCGCAAGAGCCAGATTGTGAATGGAATCTGGAATGCAATGCCTGAGGGGTGGTCAAGGAGCATCTCAACAAGTGCTTCAATTGCCAAGGCATCAAAGACTATGGACCAAGTGCTGCAAAATGGGATTTATATGGATGGGCACCTAATGTTTGGTAAGGGCATGATGGGTTGAAAACCCCATTTCTGTGCTGCAGGATTCTCTCAATCAATGGCACGGGAATATGATCCAGAGGCTGAATTAGTAGCAGAGCGTGTCAGTTGCCGGGTTGAGCAGTCATTGGGAAGTGTTTGTCAGTCTACCCTGAGAAAGGCCCTCAGGCTACTGAATGACGCTCATTGCAGTTCAGGACCCATATGAAACAACCTGCAAAGGAGGTTCACTTGATTCACAAGCCCCTCGGTAGGCTTCAACAATGGAAAGAGAGACATTCAACAAGCTGTGGAGAATTGGGAGGAAAGAAGCTGGCTGTGTATTTCTACTCGAATGCATCTAATGGGATAAACAAGTGACATGTGTTTTCAGTGTCCAAACTATAGAAACATAGAAAATAGAAAATAGGTGCAGGAGTAGGCCATTCGGCCCTTCGAGCCTGCACCGCCGCCATTCAATATGATCATGGCTGATCATCCAACATCCAACTCAGTATCCTGTACCTGCCTTCTCTCCATACCCCCTGATGCCTTTAGCCACAAGGGCCACATTTAACTCCCTCTTAAATATAGCCAATGAACTGGCCTCAACTACCTTCTGTGGCAGAGAATTCCAGAGATTCACCACTCTCTGTGTGAACATTTTTTTCTCATCTCGGTCCTAAAAGATTTCCCCCTTATCCTGAAACTGTAACCCCTTGTTCTGGACTTCCCCAACATCGGGAACAATCTTCCTTCTATGGCTGGCTTGGGTCAGCAACCCATCAACCCATGTCCTGGGAGGGGGTGATGGGATGATGTAGAGGGAGCATCTCTCAGTGTCTGGGACAGTGCGATGGGATGGTGGAGGAAGCTTCTCGGTGTCTAGCCCTGGGATTGTGTGACTGGATGATAACAGAGGAAGCTTCGCTCAGTGTCTAAACCTGGGAGGGGGTGATGAGAGGGAGTAGAGGGCGTTGAGAAAGATTCAGTCAGTGTCTAATCCAGAAGTGTGTGATGGGGCAGTGAAGAGGGAGCTTCACTCTGTATCTTACCCTGAGGGTGTGATGGGACAGTGCAGAGGGAACGTAATTCAGCCTCTAAACCACCCATCCCTGTCTAGTAGGGTGTCGCCATTTGGCTACAGTGAACATATCCTTCAGCAGAATAAGAACACTACTCGAAATAAACTGTTCCTAAGGGCTAGATCCGAGCAGTTTAGGGCTATTTGTTGAATATTGACTGGGTGTTTCCGATCCAGAGGTAACCTGGTGTCTAGATTGGACTTCCCAGTCTGAAGAAGGATATCGAACCGAAACGTCACCCATCCGACTTTTCCAGCAGATGCTGCCTGATCCGCTGAGCTACGACAACGTTTTGTGTCTACCTACATAAAATAAACAGTGCCCAAGGGTTGGGTGTGAACAGGCTACATATTGAATGTGTGTGGCTGGGTGTGGCTGAACCAGAGACAGCCGACTGTCTGAACTGGACTTCTCAGTAATTTGGCAGGCGGTAACTGCACAGTGTAAAGCCCACATTGCCCCATGCCCAGCCCGGGTCAAGCCCCAGTCCACGACCACACCCATAACCCGACCCGGGATGAATGGAGAATCTCTGGCAATAATACAGAGAGCGGTGGTCCTTCTCCTCTGGATCTCAGGGAGCGGCATGAACCTCAGACACGGCGAGTGACGCCGAGAGCACTGGGACATTGTCAACAGAAACCGCAGTCGCCTCCTACACTCTCCCGACGCCCAAAGACACAAACGACACTGCAGATGCTGGAGTCTGGAAAAACAAACTGCTGGAGGGACTAAGCGTCTGGGAAAGGAAATGGCCAGTCCCCGTCCACTCCCCTGACAGCCGCTCGTGTATTGTTCAGAGAGATGACAGCTGATCTACCGCGATGCCACTGCCCTGCACAAACCCCACACCTTTAATTATCCGATGAACACCCACTGATTCCTGTCTCAAATGTATTCAGCCGCTGGGGGCTCGACATTCTCTTCCTCCATCCACCCCTTCCTCTCCACCCTTCTCCTTCCCCCTCCCATCCTTCCTCCCCACTCTTCCTCCTTCTCCCCCACCCCACCTCCCCTTCCTCTCCACATCACTCCCTCCCCACCATCCACTTACATCCTCTCCACCACCCACTCCCCCTCTCCTATCCCCTCTCCTTTCACCCTCCCCACCCTTCCCCTTGCGATGGAATTTCTCTTAATCTCAGTCCTGAACAGCCTGCACGCCCTTATTCGGGTGAATTGTGACCCTCTGTTTCCAGACAGCCTGGCCGGTGGCGATGGGAAGACCCTCCCTTGTCCACCCTGTTGTAACTCACGATGAGATCGGTCGGGGGGGGGGGGGGGGGGAGGCACCAATTTAGTGGATGGCGCTCACCGATCGAGACAGGCAGCTGACAAAAGGTGTGGGACACAGACACAGACTCTTTGCCCATCCATCCGCCCTCGCAGGAACGCACTACCACCCTCCTCCCGTGTTCTACAGCGAGACACAGTACAATTAAAAACAATAATCTGATTAGTTACCGTGTGTTTTTAAAGCCAGATAGCTAAACATTCCATCACCTCCCCGCAGACGCAACACGGGGATGAATGCGTCAAAGTCCAGTCCTCCACCCAGCAGTAAAGACACCTCGTAGCAGGCATTATTCCACTTTATTACATTTTTAAACCAAATGACAGTCTCTAGAATCTCGATCCAGCATAAATTTCAGGGACTGGTATTTTTAAATAAATCTTTGCTCAATTTCTCCATCAAAACAAAATAACTCATGTTAACAATTCCACAAAAGCATGCAAAACATATTTCATCAAAGCATGGACTAATGCAAAAAAAATCACAACTGCATTGGTGTACAATGACGTGGAGTAGTCGAGCTATTGTTATCAATGGAAATCGCTCACGTCCCTTGCAATTGCAAAAATAGCGACTGGTTGCATTTCACCGCAAAACCCCGGCAAAGCACCAGTCAGGATCAATCGCTTGCCTTTTGCCCTGCTCCCACTTACCGCAGCTGCCGGCCTCCAAAGAAGCAGAGAGTGATGTGTCTGGACCAGCTCCTTGTCTCCGGACCAGTTCCCAGTCTCCGGCTCATTACATCATAGCCCCATTGCCTGATTGGAGCAAGCCACAGTCAGCTCCGATAGGCGGTCGGCATCAAAGCCTGGACCTGATGGAGTTAACCCCCTGAGACCGAGTACTTCTTGCCCGCACCTCGAGTCGCAGCTTCGGGGCCACACTAAGCAGTGGGTGGGGGTGCTGGGCAACAGTGCTGAGCTGGAAGCCACATCTCCATGGCGTGGTCCCCATCTGGAACAGCTAACTCCACTCGTTCCAGTTATCAGGGACAGTGGAGAGATGCTGTCAGGATAATAGTGCAACAGGTCTGCAGTCCTGCTGAGCTTCTGGGAGTACAGTACAGGAAAGACTCAGAACAGTACAGTACAGGAAAGACCCTTCAGCTCACAATATCTAGGATAAATGGGCAACCAAGTAAAACTGTGGCACAGTGGCGCAGCAGTATAGTTGCTGCTTTGCAGCGCCAGAGTTCCAGGTTCGATCCTGACTACAGGTGCTGTCTGTATTTTCTCTCCCGTGACAGCGTGGGTTTTCTCTGGATGCACCGGTTTCTTCTGCACTCCAAGACGTGCAGTTGTAGCTTAATTGGTTTCAGTAAAATTATAAATTGTTCCTAGCGTACAGGATAGTGTTAGTGTGCAGGGATCACTAATCGCCGCGGACTCGGTGGGCCGAAGGGCCAGTTTCCGCAATGTATCTGTAAAACTAAAAAAAACTAATTTTCTAAGATAGACACAAAATGGCGGAGTAACCTAGCGGGTCAGGCAGCATCTCTGAAGAAAAGGAATAGGTGACGTTCTATGTTAAACTAACTTTCTCTGCCTGTATGTAATCCATATTCCTCCATTCCCTGCACATCCCTGCCTATCTAAAAGCACCTTAAATGTCACTATGGTATCTGCTTCCACCACCACCTGTGGCAATATGAACCAGGCACACATCACTCTCTGCTGCAAAAAAATCCAGTTCCGCCAACACCCTCATAAATCTTCTCTGCCCCTCTGTTCATCTTAATGGTATCTTTCTTGGAGTAGGGTGATCAAAACTGAACACAACACTCCAAGTGTGGTCTCACCAATTTACAACTGAACGATTAGTTAGTGCACCATTCTGCACCAACTACTTCATACCGGCACCGGTACTAGTGTTACCTTACTTGTAGTGTGACAGGAGGAAGTTACTCAATGTTCAGCTGTTGGGTCTATGCTGCTCCACACAGCCCAATCTATGTCTATCCCTCCATATCACCCCCCCCCCCCCCCCCCTCCCCCCATCCCCCTCATGGACAGGAAGGTTTCATTATCTATCCTGACTGAGCTGTCCGCTGTCTACCCTTTCTTCTGCCCACAGCCATGTGTGTGGGCAACCAAATCCCTTTGAAAGGTCTGGCGATGTCTGACTGGAATCTTTGGTGTCCACCCTGTCCATGCACTTTCTGGGGGGACCTTGCCCACTTTTCCTCCACCTCCCCTATTTGCCAGAGGATTCTGACAGGGAAGCATCAACCTAAAGCATTGACCCCTGTTTCTCTCACCACGGATGCTGCCCATCCTGCTGAGTGTTTCCAACAATCTCTGTCCATTTCTTCATACAATTACTTCCAGTGTGTTCCCTCTGCTTTGCTAATCACGCTGCCACCACCAATTCACTGCACATCAAATCTGCAGCCCTTGAAGGGGCAATTAGAGGTGGGCTGCAAACCTGCCCTTGCCACCAATACTCTGAATGATGAACAAAAGAAAAACACATTTCTTTCTTTTAGGAAGAAGATGAGGAGGAATTTCTTTAGTCAGAGGGTGGTGAACCTGTCACATTCTTTGCCTCGGATGGCTGTGGGGGCAGTCAGTGGATATTTTTAAGGCAGAGATAGATAGATTCTTGATTAGTACCAGTGTCAGAGGTTATGGGGAGAAGGCAGGAGAATGGGGTTAGGATGAAGAGATAGATCGGCCATGATGGGCCTACTCATATTCCTTATGACCTTATGACTATTTAATAAAATCTCCCTTTAATAACTTGTGCTCCCCTTCCAGTGAGCTCCGAACGACCCTCTCCTTTGATTAATTCAGGAGCCAGATGATTCAGGTTAGCTGTTCAATGATTTCATATGTCACTCATTTCACTTGCCGCTCCCCATTAATTGATTCTGTCCGTAATCCTTGCATCAGGGCAGCTGAGGTCATCGAATTCTTACTGTCGTTGACTACAAATTAGGGAGCAAGCGGAGCATTTAATTTGCATCTGGGTTGTGAGTGGATATCAGCTGCTGATCGATGAAATGTTCCAGGAAATTGCTGGAGGTGATATCATTTCAGCAAACCACGAGTCACATCAGCACTCACTGGCCAAACACTGTCACTCCCGCAGTCGGTCTGTGAGGTGAGGAAGGCAGCTTTCATAAGATCATAACTGATAGGAGAATTAGGCCATTCGGTCCATCAAGTCCGCTCTGCCATTCAATCATGACTGACCTATCTCTCCCTCCTAACCCCATTCTCCTGCCTTCTTCTCATAACCATTAACACCCGTACTAATCAAGAATCTATCTATCTCTGCCTTAAAAATATCCATTGATGGCCTCCACAACCTTCTGTGGCAGAAGTCCATAGATTCACCACCCCCTGACTAACACCATTTCTCCTCATCGTGTTCCTAAAGGAACATCCTTTAATTCTAAGGCTATGACCTCAAGTCTAAGACTCTCCCACCAATGGAAACATCTTCTCCACATCCACTCTATCCAAGCCTTTTACTATTCGATATGTTTCAATGAGGTTCCCCCTCATTCTTCTGAACTCCAGTGAATACAGGCCCAGTGCCGTCAAACGCTCATCATATGTTAACCCACTGATTCCTAGGATCATTCTTGTATAACCCCTGTAACATTAACAGCCCAATTACTGTAATCTGTACAGAAATATTTAAGAGGCATTTAGATGAACGTGAACAGGCAGGGAATGGAGGGATATGAAAGACGGCACAGTGGCGCCATGGTAGAGTTGCTGCCTTACAGCACCAGAGACCCGGGTTCGATCCTGACTATGGTATGGGTGTTATCTGTACAGAGTTTGTATATTCACCCTGTGACCGCGTTGTTTTTTTCCGGATGGCCTGGTTCCCTCTCACTCTCCAAAGACGACAGATTTGTAGGCTAATTAGCTTCTGTAAATCGTAAATTTTCCTGAGTGTGTAGGATAGTGCTAGTGTATGGGTGATGGCTAGCCTGTTGTCACGCTGTATCTAAAGTCTTAAAAAGTCCATCCGTAGGCAGATGGAATTAGTTCGATTTTGATCATGGTGGGCACAGACTTGGTGGGCCTAAAGGCCAGTTCCTGTGCAAAACACTTCTACATGCTAAAGCTATGCTGACTGTTTCCTCAAAGGTAGACACAAAATACTGGAGTAACTCAGCGGGACAGGCAGGATCTCTGGAGGGAAGGAATGGGCGCGTGTCCTGCTGAGTTACTCCAGCATTTTGTGTCTACTTTCAATTTAAACCAGCATCAGCAGTTCTTTCCTACATACGGACTGTGCTCTGTGCTGATCCTTGGGACTCGTTCCACAGTAAAAGGGAGACAGACACAAAAGACTGCAGATGCTGCAATCTGTTTGTGTGTGTGTTCCCTCTCGGTATGGGGCCATCCTGAATTCAAGCAGCTTTATCAGATAATTTTACTGTATTGTG
This sequence comes from Leucoraja erinaceus, assembly GCF_028641065.1. NCBI lineage: Eukaryota > Metazoa > Chordata > Chondrichthyes > Rajiformes > Rajidae > Leucoraja > Leucoraja erinaceus. The sequence continues at coordinate 16,667,529 of NC_073384.1, read as the reverse complement.
AAGTCAACAAATCCTCATGTCTATCAGCTGTCCTGCATCAACATGAAACGCTGGTTCTGCCTCAGTATTCCCTGTGTTTGCCAATTTATTTCAGACTTTCCATATCTACAGTTGTTTTACTTTCCACGTCAACATGCCTGTTAGTGACACCCCGCAGTGATGGATAAGGTTTCAACAGATCAAAAAATACCCTCACTAAATGAAACGCCACTTCGCTCCATCAAATTAAAACCACATATAGGGATTGTTTTATTAATGTCATGAGTATCTAGATCCAGTGGAATAACTTTTGTTTTGTGTGCTATGCAGGCAGATTATATCATCCATTAGGTAGAGCAAGAGAGAAAATAACAGTACGGAACGGGGGAGGGGGGGAGGGGTGGTGGCTGGTATGTGTAGTGGATGGCTACGTTCACTAGTTCTCACGGACCTGGGCAGAGCAGTTGCCGTGCCAAGCTGTGATGTATCCCAATGGTGTCGATTGATTCTTTAAAGGAGTGGAGGACACCATCAGATTCGCAGTGGGCATGTGCTTGCTCTCGTATGAGGCCATTGTGTTAGAGGCTGGGCTCTGTAGCTGAGTCGAGGTCTCTTTGCTTCATAGCCTGAGTGCAGCTCTCAAAAACTCTCAGCTCCAACCTCCACTGGTGACTGGGGAAACCTGCCAACTTTCCAGAACTAGCCTTGCTGTCAGTCAACACCATGAAGGGAGCAGGAGGGGAGAGGGTCAGGGATGTCTGACCCTTGCCACCTAGAACTGCGACTGGTCACCACTGGTTTAAGATTTTTAGGCTTTACAGATACAGTACGGAAACAGGCCCTTCGGCCCACCGAATCCATGCTGACTGGCAATCACCCTGTACACTAGCACTATCCTACACACTCGGGGCAATTTACCATATTAATTAAGCCAATTAACTGACAAACCTCCATGTCTTGCAAGCGTAGGAGGAAACTGGAGCAAACCCATGTGACCACAGGGAGAAAATACAAACTCCGTACAGGCATCACCTGTAGTCAGGATCGAACCCGGGTCTCTGGCGCTGTAAGACAGCAACTCTACTGCTGCACCACCGTGCCGCACTGATGATGGATGGGAAGGATCACCCTCTGATTCTGTGCTGTATGACTATGATTCAGAGGGTGGCGAGTCTCTGGAACTCATTTCCCTGAAAGGCCAATGGAAGTAGAGTTTTTGAATAAGTTTAAGATGGAGGTAGATATATTCTGGATAAGCAAGGGATGAGATGGTCAGGTATGTGGAGCAAAGGTTATAGACACATTATCCGTGATCATATTGAATGGCAGAGGTGTTTCGAGAGGCTGAATAGTCTACTCCCATTACTAATTTGTATATTCTCAACGTCACCAAGGGGCTCTGCGATGCTGCCTTCCCTCACTGGCATGACCCACACCTACCCTGGTGGAAGCTGCCTCAGCTCCTTGGACCTCTCAGTGTATTCTGCATTCTTGTTCGATCGATACATAACTGACAAACCACGAGTCAGGAGGAAATCTTGTCCACTTGGTCAGAGTGTTAGATTTTTAGACATTAGTGCAGGAACCCAGAGCCAGCCTCTAATGCAATGACCAAAGGGAAATCCATGCTTCTGCTCAATACCTGTGCTAAAATGTTACAGGTCCAGACATTGGGGGATGCTACCACAGGGCAGGTGTGCCAATGTGATGGCACAGGCTGAGCAGTCTAGGGATGCTGGAAGAGTGACTATACCTGAGGTCTGGAGAACTGCAAGGATTCCTACTATAGGGGGAATTCAGCACCGGACCAAGTGCCAGTACTTGGGATTAATACAGATGGATACTTGATCCCAGCACTGACATGGTGGGCCGAAGGACCTGTTTGCTTATATACATATATTATACTATCAGTGGACTCTTGTCAACATGTGTGCTTCAATGAGACAGACCTAGCTGAGTGTGTTGATTGAACTGAAATGCATCATAGATTGAGGGGCAGTGGTAGGCTTTCACTGTTCTTATGAGACAGGCATTCACACCACTGGCCACTGCAACCAAAGATTAGTAAATTATCTATGAAGCCTGGAAAGTCAACGTCCAAAGATTTTCCTGGGGTTTATTAACAGGGCATAAGACAGCAACTGTAGAAAGACAAAAAGCATTGATAAGCATGTTAAAACTGAGTCTTTAATGTGTTTAATAGGAAGCACAATAGAGATTTAGATAGGTGAACAGGCAAAACTGCAGATGTTGTAATCGAATAAAACACAAGGTGCTGGAGGAACCCAGTGGGCCAGGCAGAATCTGTGGAGGGCTTGGGCACCACGTATGTTGGTGCCCAAGCTGTGAGCTGTGAGGAGGATGCTAGGAGGCTGCAAGGTGACTTGGATAGGCTGGGTGAGTGAGCAAATGCATGGCAGATGCAGTATAATGTGGATAAATGTGAGGTTATCCACTTTGGTGGCAAAAACAGGAAAGCAGACTATTATCTAAATGGTGGCCGATTAGGAAAAGGGGAGATGCAACGAGACCTGGGTGTCATGGTACACCAGTCATTGAAAGTAGGCATGCAGGTGCAGCAGGCAGTGAAGAAAGCGAATGGTATGTTAGCATTCATAGCAAAAGGATTTGAGTATAGGAGCAGGGAGGTTCTACTGGTTCCGCTGAGTTTCTCCAGCTTTTTTGTGTAACCTCCGAGGTTCTACTGCAGTTGTACAGGGTGTTGGTGAGACCACACCTCGAGTATTCCATACAGTTTTGGTCTCCAAATCTGAGGAAGGACATTATTGCCATAGAGGGAGTGCAGTGAAGGCTCACCAGACTGATTCCTGGGATGTCAGGACTTTCATATGAAGAAAGACTGGATAGACTCGGCTTGTACTCGCTAGAATTTAGGAGATTGAGGGGTGATCTTTTAGAAACTTACAAAATTCTTAAGGGGTTGGACAGGCTAGATGCAGGAAGATTGTTCCCGATGTTGGGGAAGTCCAGGACAAGGGGTCACAGCATAAGGATAGAGGGGAAATCCTTTAGGACCGAGATGAGAAAAACATTTTTCACACAGAGAGTGGGGAATCTCTGGAACTCTCTGCCACAGAGGGTAGTTGAGGCCAGTTCATTGGCTATATTTAAGAGGGAGTTAGATGTGGCACTTGTTGCTAGGGGGATCAGGGGGTATGGAGAGAAGGCAGGTACAGGATACTGTTGGATGATCAGCCATGATCATATTGAATGGCGGTGCAGGCTCGAAGGGCCAAATGGCCTACTCCAGCACCTATTTTCTATGTTGCCTGACCTGCTGTGTTACACCAGAACTTTGTGCTTTATTTACACAGATGATCCTGGGCAGATGTTTCAGCTGTGAGGAGAGCCAGGACCAATTGACCTTCCGATAGAGTAGCAGAGGTTTCACTGTAATTGGCTTTGGTTGGGAGAATATCTTTGCATTTCCATTAAGCCACCTGTATCTGATACACGTTTCTACATATCACAGATTGACAAAAGGGCTGATCCCTGTCAATACCATAGGCTTGTTTCAGAGATGTTAATTAAGCCAAAATAGTTGGGAAAGCCAACATCTCAGAATAGAATAAATGTAGAAAATGTATTTCCTCGAAATGTATTTGAGAACCAGAGGACATAGGTTTAGGATGAAAGGGAAGAGGTTTAATAGGAATCTAAGGGCTAACCTTTTCCACACAAAGGGTGGTTGGTGTATGGAACAAGCTGTCAGAGGTAGTTGAGGCTGGAACTATCCCAAAGTTTAAGAAACATTTAGACAGTTACATGGATAGGACAGATTTGGAGGGATATGGACAAAACACAGGCAAGTGGGATTAATGTAGCTGGGACATGTTGGCTGGTGTGGGCAAGTTAGGCCGAAGGGCCTGTTTGCACACTGTACCACTCTATGACTCTAGAAACATGCAAACATTTAAGAGGAATTGACGTATCAGAGGAATGCAGTCTGCTGTACTGTAAATTTCATTCATAGTATCGTAAAGCACAGCAACAGGCCATTCAGCCCAATTCATCCATGCTATCCGGTGGATATCCTGAGCATCCCATTTCTGAACACCTAGCTCTTGCCCCTGAGCACCTAGTCCTTGCTCAAGTGATTTGGGTTCATCAAATGCTCACTGTGACTCTGTTTCCACTAGCAGTGCATTCCAGCTACTCACCACTCTCTGGGTGATAAAGGTCCCCATCAGATTCCAAATTTCTTACTACTTGCCCTATATCTGTCCTCTAGTTTTATTTACCTCTGATGTGGGGAACAGTTTTAGGTGTAGGCGAAGAAATGGCAGATGGAGTTTAATCTGTGTAAATTGGAGGTGTAGCACTTTGGGACAGAGAATACCAAGCATAAACATACAATCAATGGCAAGACCCTTGACAGCATTGATGTACAGAAAGATCTTACCATTCAATCTATAGCCATCCAGTGAACAGAGTTATGAGCCTATAGAGGTGTATGAAATCCTGAGGGACATAGGGTGAATGCACACAGGGGAATCAAGAACTGGAGGGAATTGGTTTTAGATGAGAGGGGAAAGACCTCATAGGATTTTGAGGGACAACATTCTCATATGGAATGAGCTGCCAGAGAAAGTGGTTGAGGTAGGTACAATACAACATTTGGACAGATGCATGGGTCAGAAAGATTCAGAGAGCAATGGGTCAAATACTGGAAAATGAACCAGCATAGATGAGCATCTTAGTCAGCATGGATGAGATGGGCTGAAGGGCCTGATTCTGTGCTGTATGACTATGATTCTTAGAGGGTGGTGAGTCTCTGGAACTAAAAGGCTCATGAAAGTAGATTTGTTGAATAAGTTTAAGATGGAGGTAGATATAGTCTAGATAAGCAAAGGATGAGATGTTCTGGGACATGGAGCAGAGGTTTATATTACCCATGATCATACTGAATGGCAGAGGTGTTGAGGGACTGAATGTTCTATTCCCATTCCTAATTGGTATATTTGTAAGTTGGATAGTGGCTGAGGTTGGCAGTTTACTGTCCCTGAAGGCAGTGCTTGAATCAGAGAGACGGTACGGTGACACAGCGGTAGTTGCTGCCTTACAGCGCCAGAGTCCCGGGTTTGACCCTGTCTTTACGGAATTTGTATGTTCTCCCGTGACTGGGTGGGTTTACTCCGGGTGCTCCGGTTTCCTCCTGCAGTACAAAAAAACGTTCAGGTTTGTAGGTTAATTGGCTTTGGTAAAATTGTTCCCAGTCTCAGAGAGTGGTAGCGGTGTGGAATGAGCTTCCAGTGGAAGTGGTGTCGGCAGGTTCATTGGTATCATTTAAAAATAAATTGGATAGGCATATGGAAGAGAAGGGAATGGAGGGTTATGGTATGAGTGCAGGCAGGTGGGACTAAGGGAAAAAAGTTGTTTGGCACGGACTTGTAGGGCCGAGATGGCCTGTTTCCGTGCTGTAATTGTTATATGGTTATATAGTATGTGGGATAGTGCTAGTGTAGGAGTGATCGATGGTCAGTGTGGACTCGGTGGGCTGAAGGGCTTATTTATGCGCTCTGAAGTCTAAAGATTAATTTCACCAAAGCCAGTTATCTCCCCGTTTTACAGACTGGCTTTAAAAAAAAAAACTCCAGATACTAATAATAAATTGATGTACATTTGTGACAGTGAGAATCGAACTTGGGGTCTCTGCAGCTGCAGAATGTTAGCTGCTGGCACAGTAACATCACTGCAAAAACCATCAACTCCAGGTACAGCATCAGGCTGTAACACCCTGAATTATTTCACCAAGCTTTGGTTCTTGAGTGAGCAGTGATGGGAAACTCAACAATGAATAACCCTCCAGGGGGTTTTGGCATAAGGGCATCGCAACATTATCTGGAGTTGCACACACACTGTGTGCTTAATCTCAGCCCAATTTCAGATTCAAGATGTTAATAGTGCACTATTAATTCTGCAAAGCCACTTGGAGGGGGCAGATTTTCATAGCCGAGAGGTTAGTGTTGGCTGGGACCAGGCAAGGGCAGAAGTAGGGATAGACCTTCTCGGTAAAGGTGTCTGTGAAGCTGTAAAGAAGGCTCATGTTTTCAACGTTATAAAAGGACACGATGCCAGCCTTGCAGTCCAGGTCGACGCGGATGATCTGGGGACTGACGCTGAGCTCCGTGCGCCAGGGGGAGGTGCAGGCGTAGTATTCACAGCCGTCCATCAACCCAATGGCCCAGAAGCCATTCTCCGGGTCCACCTTGATGACTCCTTTCCTTCTGGCAGATGCCTTGGCCACTCCCAAAACACCAGCCAGTCAGGCCCTTCACATCCACGTCCCAGTGATGCTTTCCCGAGGAGAATCCTTCCGAGCCCAGCACTGACACGCAGGAGTCAAACCTCTCTGGGTTATCCGGTAGCTGCAGCTTGGATAGACGGTAGCCCATAACCGTCAGATCGTCGGACAGGTGGAGCCAGGGTGCGGCTGTGTTCGGATCCAGGGTCACAGGGGCTGTGTGAGGGTGGGGGGGGGGGGGGGGGGGGGGGGGGGGGGGGGGGGGAAACAAGGTAAAGTAAGCAGGAGTGGTTTGCTATACAATACATACAAAACGAAGGGGTACATATATGCAGCGCTGAAGTAGAGATGGTTGAAAGATTCTCGGAGTAAATATCACCAGCAACTTGTCCAACCCATATTGAAGCAATGACCAAGAAAGCACACCAACACCCCTGCTTCCTTCAAAAGCTTTGGATGTTCGGCATGTCCCCATCAACTCTTGCCAACATCTACTGGTGCACCGTAGAAAGCATTATATGGGGATGCATCACAGCATGGTTTGGGAAAAGCATCAATGGGATGTGGATGTGAAGGGCCTGACTGGCTGGTGTTTGGGAGTGGCCACGGGATATGCCAGAGAGAAAGGAGTCATCAAGGAGGACCCAGAGAACGGATTCTGGGCTATTGGGTTGATGGACGGCTGTGAATACTTCGTCTGCACCTCCCCCTGGCGCACGGAGCTCAACAAGAAATTGCAGAGTATTGTGGAGGCATCCCAGACCATCACACAAACCAACCTCCCTTCTATTGACTCCATTTATAGCGCACACGGCCTCAGCAAGGCCAGCAGCATAATCAAGAACCAATCACTCCCTCTTCTCCCCTCTCCCAGCAGGAAAGAGGCGTAGAAGTGTGAAAATGCACACCTCCAGATTCAAAGTTTCTTCCCAGCTGTAATCGGACTTTACTAGATTTTATCTTGCACTAAACGTTATTCCCTTAATCATGTATCATATATATGTGAACTGTGGATGGCTCGATTGTCATCATGTATAGTCTTTCCGATGACTCCCTCGAGTCTACACCGACCAGCCGACCAGCATTATCCTACACACTAGGGAAAATGAAACATTTTTACCGAAACCAATTAACCTACAAACCTATAAATCATTGGATGTAGCTCATGTAGGAGGAAACCGGAGCACCCTGGGAAAACCCACATAGTCACGGGGAGAAAGTACAGACTCCATACAGATAACATCCGTAATCATGATCGAACCTACAACTCAGGCTCTGTATTGCAACACCACTGTGCCGCGCCCATCTCGACTACTGTGACACGGAAGGATCCTTTGGCTCCCGGATATCTACTGGCAAAGCAATCCCATCCCTTCCCTCCTCACTCATATCTGTCCTCAGATACACCTAAATGTCTTTATTCCACCACTGGAGTTTGTTCATGGTCTCACTACGCAAGACCACAGCGATTTTGTAAACTGATTTTCACCCATTGTCAAAGTTTTTCAGCATCCGAAAGGAAATAAAAAGGAAATGTTTGCCACAGCACAGAGTTAATGCACTGACAGAGGGCAAACTCCAAACTTTTTGTATCGGTAATGCGTACAAACCTGTGTTGATAATGTTCAGCATTTTCTTCCAGACTCGGTATTGTAAGGAACCGACATAACGTCCCACATCAATCATTGCGGAGGCCGGCTCGGGATCTTGCAGAGTGCAGTTGGCTCTGGGAGGAGAGGGAATGTCAGAGAGATAACAAGATCTGGATTTAGCGAGCAGTCTACAGAACGCTACAGGGTCTGAGCATCAGTTAAAGTGTGAGACTGTCGTACAAAGAACAGAAACAAGACCGATAGAAGGACTTGGAATTTGGATGAGAAAATGGAGTGCGATGCATCAGAGATATAAAGCAGGTGGCAGTGCAGGTGGTGAAGAGGGTTTAGACTTTTTCGTAGACTTTTAGAGATACAGCGTGAAATAGGCCCTTCGCCCCACCAAGTCTGTGTTGACCAGCGAAACACTAGCATTATCCTACACACTTGGGACAATTTACAATTTTTACCAGTTAAATTAACCTACAAACCTGCACGTCTTTGTGGTGTGAGAGAAAACCGGAGCACCCAGAGAAAACCCGCGCTGTCAGAGAAAACCCGCGCTGTCACAGGGGGAACATACAACTTCGTATAGACAGCACCCGTAGTCAGGACCGAACCCGGGTCTCTGGCGCTGTTAGGCAGCAACGATGAAGGGAGGCTTCAGGATGATCTAGAGAGGCATTATAAATGGGCGAGGACAGGGCATATGGGACAAAATGTGGAAAAATTGTGGTCATTTACTTTGATAAAAAGAATTGAGGTTATTGATAGAAGAGAGGTTTTTTTATTTTATTTTTTTTTATTAAGGCAAACAATTGAAAGTGTCAAGAGGAATCTGGATGTTCATGTGCATGAATCTCTTAAAGTTAAAACACAGATACAGAAAGCCCCATTGTACTCTTGCAACAAATCCACAATTAAATTAGAGGGTGGGAGTGGAGATGATGTGCCCAAGGTATCAGTGTGGGACCATACCGTTTGTCATATATATATTAACAATTTGAATGAGAAGGTAGATGCGTAATTAGTACATTTGCAGATGTCATTAACATTGGTAGTACAACGGACAGTGGACAGGATTATTTACGGTTACAACAGGATCCAGGTATACTGAGCTGGGAAAGTAGGAAATGGAATGGCAGATGCAAATTAATTCAGACAAGTGCATGGTGATGCATTTTAGGAAGTTAAACCAGGCTAGGGCATAGACAATGAATGACAGGACTGGAGAGTGTTGCTGAAAAGGGAGACCAAGCATAACAAGTACATAGTCCCCTGACAGTGACAACACAGGTGGTGAATAAGCAATCGTTCAGGCAATGAGTACAGGAGTTGGGACATAATTTAGAGTAGGGTGGTGTTGGCAAGACTGCACTTGGAGTATTGAGTGCAGTTCTGGTCACCATACTCTAGGTAAGAGTAAACTAGAAAGGCTGCTAATTCAAAAGGACATACAGTAGCTGGGATTGAGTACTAAGAAACTGGATAGTCTGTAACTGTTTTCATTTAATCAAAAGAGGCCATGGGCTAATCTTATAGAAGTTTGTAAATTCAAGAGCGGCATAGATAAAGAGGTGATGGTCAGTTCTTCAGTGTAAGGGAGTCTTAAACTAGAGGGCATAGGGTTAAGAAGATGTTGTCAGTGTGGGCAGAGTTACACGTGGACATTTCATGCACTGGAAAGGTTTGAGGGATTTTGCCAAATGCCGGCAACTGAGACCAGCTCGGGTGGACAAAATTATTGTCGTGGACGAGTTGAGATAAAGGGCCTATTTCCATGCTGTATGATTCTAGGACTAGACTTTAGAGATACAGCACGGAAGCAGGCCCTTCAGCTCACGCCAACCAGCGGTCCCCGTACAATAGCACTATTCTACACACTAGGGACAATTTACAATTTTACCAACGCCAATTAACCTACAACCCTACACCTCTTTAGAGTTTAGGATGAAACCGGAGCACCTGGACAAAACCCACACAGTCACAGGGACAACATACAAACTCTGCACAGACAGCACCCATAGTCAGAATCAAAGCCTGGTCTCTGGCACTGTAATGCCCCTGTCCCACTTAGGAAACCTGAACCGAAACCTCTGGAGACTTTGCGCCCCACTCAAGGTTTCCGTGCGGTTCCCGGAGGTTACAGGTAGTGGAAGCAGGTAGGGAGACTGACAAAAACCTCCGGGAACCGCACGGAAACCTTGGGTGGGGCGCAAAGTCTCCAGAGGTTTCCGTTCCGGTTTCCTAAGTGGGACAGGGGCATAAGGCAGCAGCTCTACCGCTGCGCCCCATGCCAACTAAGGCAGAGAATAAGGTGATGTTCATCAAGAGAGTGGTGTTCATACCTTTTCCTAGTTTCTGGAAGATTCTGGAAGAAAAGAAACAAAAGATTTAATTGAGATGCCGTTAAAAGTTCATTCAACAAACGATGCACGTTTTCCCAGGCTAACACTTTGCTGAGGCACTTTGAGGTGATTCAGTGTTATGTGGGTATTGGTGATGGGGAAATCAGCTTGTGCGTTTCCAAAATGCATAAAATAGGCTGTACAGTGGGTGGCACAGTGATGCAACGGTAAAGTTGCTGCCTCACAATGCCAGAGACCCAGGTTTGGTCCTGACTTCGGGTACTGTCTGTGTGGAGTTTGCACTTTGTCTCTTTGAGCCGTGTGGGTTTTCTCCAGGTGCTCCGGTTTCCTCCCACATTTCCAAAGATGTGCAAGTTTGTATGTTAATTGGCTACTGTAAATGTGTCCCTAATATGTAGGATAGGATACACCTGTATCTCTAAATATTAATGGATGACTTCAGTGTCTTGAAAGACATTGCGATGTCAGCATCGGAAAGCTGCTCTCTTTAGATTGGACCAGTATCCAGAGGCCCAAGATCCGGAGTTGGGGGCGATGGGAGATGGGATGGGTGTCGTTTGGATCTGGAAAACCTTTCCTGAGAAGATGGTGGGAGCTGACGCCCTATGTTAGTGGGAACTAGGCGAATGTTGGAGATGAGGGGCTTTGGAGAAAGGGATGAATGTGGGATCAAGGGGAGGGTGGACAAAATTCATTACCCATTTGCCCTTCTCCTGCAACACCTCTGCTCAATTATTTCCAATGGTTTTATCTATCAACGCCTTATTGCAATAATCTCCTCGGACCAGCTCTCACTCACCAGAAGGAAGAGTGCAGAATCTTGTTGGCTGAGTTGGCTCTCAAGAGCCTGAATGTTGGCTTTCAGCATGGAAATCTCATCAGAGATTCTCTTAACCTTCTGCTGCATTGACTGAATATGGTTCCTTTCCTCCTTTCGAAGACTGTCCATCAGAGTCTCCTCCTCGGTGTGAAGGAAGCCGTGAAGTTTCTGAAACTCCTGTCTGATTTGTTTTTTAGTTCTCGAAGCCTGGCTCTAGAACAAACAGAAGTGAGACATTATTATTTGAAATTCAAATTTAAAATAAAAAATGTAGATGCTGGAAATTTAAATTCACAACTTGGGTACAAAGTTGGTTTGGTGGAAGAAGTCAGGGTTTTTTTTTAGATTGTAGGTCTATGACTAGCGGAGTGCCACTGGGATCGGTGTTGGGTCCTCTGTTGTTTGACGATTTGGATGAGGACATAGTTAGTAAGTTTGCAGATGGCAACAAAATTGGTGGTGTAATGAACGATGAAGAAGATTATCTAAGATTACAACAGGATCCAGACTAACTACATCTAGTGGCGCAGCGGTAGAGTTACTGCCTTAAAGTGGCGGAGTTCCAGGTTCGATCCTGACTATGGGTGCTAGACACAAAATGCCGGAGTAACTCAGTGAGTCAGGCAGCATCTCTGGAGAAAAGGAATAGGTGATGTTTTGTGTCAAGACCCTTCTTCAGACCTGACTATGGGCGCTGTCTGTCTGGAGATCATACGTTCTCCATGTGATCTCTGCGAGGCATTTTCTCCAGGTGCTACAGTTTCCTCAACATTCCAAAGACAGGTAGGTTTGTGGGTTAATTGGCTTCTGTAAATTGCATGCTAGCACTAGTGTATGGGTGACCACTGGTCGGCAAGGGCTCGGTGGGCCGACGGGCCTGTTTCCACACTGTATCTCCAAACTGAACTGGGAAAGTGGACCAAGGAAGGCAGATGGACTTTAGCGATACTGCACAGAAACAGGCCCTTTGGCACACTGAGCAATCACCCCGTACACAAACAAAAACACACACACACACACACTGTTCATTGCTGATCACCAAATAATGGTCGGTCCCACGTTCTAGAGCTCACCTTCATATGGTTTAAAGACAGGTCATTCTCATTCCTGAACCCAAGGAATTTCTCCATCTTGGATTTCAGAATTTTGATCGATGCCTTCAGGCCGTCCTGAAAGAATTATGTTGGTGAATTTAGTTTCAGCAATAGCACATCAAGATAGAGCAAGAGATTAATATGTAGGAAAAAACAACAGATATCGGTTTATACCGAAGATAGACGCAAAGTGCTGGAGTAACTCAGCGGGTCATGCAGCATCTCTGTAGTTAAAGGATGGGTGACATTTTGGGTCGGGAGTATTCTTCAGAAGGGTCCAAATCTGAAACTTTGTGCAATAAATAAATGTGAGCACATTGGGGTGGATGTGCTATGCAAAGGAAACCAGTCAGTGAAAAATAAATCAGTCTCGATCGAATGGCAGAGCAGACTCGATGGGCTGAATGGCCTAATTCCGTTCCTATGTCATGAATCAGGAAGCAAAGGACAGATTTAAGGTAAGAGGGGAAAGATTTAATAGGATCCAGAGGGGCAACTTTTTCACAGAGAATGGAGGATATAATTATACAGAGTACTGTAGAGTCATAGTCATAGTGTGATGCCGTGTAGAAAAAGGCCATTTGGCCCAACTTGCCCACATGTCCCAGCTACACTAGTCCCACCTGCCTGCACTTGGTACATATCCCTCCAAACCTGTCCTATTCATGTACCTGTCTAACTGTATCTTAAACGTGGGATAATCACAGCCTCAACTACCTCCTCTGGCAGCTTGTTCCATACACCAACCACCTTTTGTATGAAAAAGTTACCCCTAAGATTCCTATTAAATCCTTTCCTCTTCACCCTGAACCTATGTCCTCTGGTCCTCGATTCCCCCACTCTGGGCAAGAGACTCTGCTCATCTACCTGATCTATTCCTCTCATGATTTTATACATTTCTACAAGGTCACCCCTCATCCTCCTGCTTTCCAAGGAATAGAGACCCAGCTTACTCAACCTCTCCTTATAGCTCATACCCTCTAGTCCCGGCAACTTCCTCGTAAATCATATCTGACCCCCTTCAAGCTTGACAATATCTTTCCTATAACATGGTGCCTAGAACTGAATACAATATTCTAAATGCGGTCTCACCAACGTAATATACAACTGCAACATGACCTCCTATACTCAATACTCTGACTGATGAAGGCAAATGTGCCAAAAGCCTTATCTACCTGCGACTTGACCTTCAAGGAACCATGCACCTGCACTCCTAGATCCCTCTGCTTTACACCACTAACCAAAGGCCTACCATTCACTGTGCAGGTCTTGCCCTTGTTAGAGGTCCCAAAATGCAACACCTCACACTTCTCTGTATTAAATTCAATCAACCATTCCTCAGCCCACCTGGCCAATCGATCCAGATCCTGCTGCAATTGCTCACAACCATCTTCACTATCTGCAAAACCACCCACTTATGTATCATCAGCAAACTTGCTAACCTCGCCCTGTTTATTCTCATCTAAATCATTGATGTAGATGACCAGCAGTATCATTTTTGTTTACATTTTCTGTTGTGCTGCCGCAAGTAAGAATTTCATTGTTTGGGACATATGACAATAAAATGACTCTTGACTCTCTCTCTCTATATGTATATAAATATATATTTCACACCCCAGACTATTTGAGTACACCGTTCACTTTCTCCTCACTCTCTCTCTCTCTCTGCCTCTTTAGCCCCCCTTTCCCCATACCTCACTCCCACGGCCTGCTTTCCTCCACAACAGACTTGTATGACAACCAAGTGGACTGTGCCTTTAAGTCAATGCCTTATCTGACTCTTGGCAGTTGTACTCCGTTGAGACTGGGCGGGTGTGCCTGGAACTGCAGACTGGGTGCAAACCACACGGCCATGATTCAAACAGCTTTTACAATCCACCTCCCAGGATAGGCTGGTCAAATGTAGATTATTTTCTCTGGAACGTCTGAGATTGAGTGGAGTCCTGACAGAAGTATTTAAATTATGAGATAGAAACTTATCATGGATAGTCAGAACCTTTTTTCCCCAGGGTGCAAATACACGGCATGGGGGGTATATTGAACAAGGGTATTTATAGAGAATTGCAGAGCACAGTACAGCACAGGAACAGACGCTTTGGCCCACAATGTCAATTCCACACATGTTACATTAATCTCCTCTGCCTGCAAGTGATCTATTTGCCTCCATTCATTACAAATGTGTGCACCCACCTAAAAGCCACTATAGTATCTGCTTCCACCATCAACCCTGGCAATGCGTTCCAGACACCCGCCACACTCTGTGCAAAAAAAAAACCTTGTCCCGCAAATTTCCTTTAGACTTTCACCCTCTGATCTGAAAGCAATGTAATTTAGTCTGTGACATTTTCATGCTGGAAAATGGTCCTGACTGTCTACCCTATCTATACCTCTCAGAATTTTATATATTCCCGGCAGGTCTCCCCTCAACCTAAAGATATTCTAGAGGAAACAATCTACGTTTGCCCAACCAATCCTTGTAGTTAATACTATTTAATTCGGGCAGCATCATGGTGAACTTCTTCTGCACCATGTCCAATGCCTCCTGCAATGGGGCGACCAGAGCTACACACAATGCTCCCCATGTGGCCCAACCACTGTTTCACAAAACTGCATCATGACTTTCTGATTCTTGTCCTCCATGCCTATAACACTGAATGCAAGCATACCATTCATTGCCTCTCTATCCATTTGGGCTGTCAATTAAGGGGTATTGTAAAGGGTTGTCTACTTCAGGCAGACAAGGGGACAAGTTTCTGCTCTCAGACTGGATGAACTTCTGGAACACTTGCCTGGAGAAACACAGTGGAGTCATTGAAGGCCGAGATTGGCAGATCGTTGGGTCTATTGGGAGTCGAGGATAATGGAAAATGGGCTTGGAAATGGGGATTGGGGTTATGACCCCATGGACAGCAGACAATAGACAATAGGTGCAGGAGTAGGCCATTTGGCCCTTCGAGCCAGCACCGCCATTCAATGTGATCCTGGCTGATCATCCCCAATCAGTACCCCATTCCTGCCTTCTCCCCACATCCCCCGACTCCGCTATTTTTAAGAGCCCTATTTAGCTCTTGAAATCATCCAGAGAACCTGCCTCCACCACCCTCTGAGGCAGAGAATTCCACAGACTCACCACTCTCCGTGAGAAAAAGTGTTTCCTCGTCTCCACTCTAAATGAGAAGGAGTCTACAGAGAAGGCGTCTGGGGGAAGCCTCTGATTAGTTTACATTTTTACATTTTTGCCTTCAGGTTAGGGATTCTGGGAGTTAAGGATTCTGGGAGTTAAGGGTACAGTATTTACTAGTAAAGTTTAAAGGATAAAGTTTTGTGTTTTTTAATATTTAATATATCTTACTCCCAATTTAACTATGTCGGTGGAGATTGGCCCCGTGGTTTGCTCAGCCTGCAACATGTAGGAGATCAGGGATATGGTCGGTGTCCCTGGTGACTACGTTTGCAGGAAGTGTGTACAGCTGCAGCTTGTGGCAGACCGCATTGAACAATTGGAACTGCGGCTGGATTCATACTGGAGCATCCACGATGCTGAGAAAGTCGTGGATAGCACGTAGAGCGAGTTGGTCACATCGCAGGTAAAAGGTAAGAGGACAGAAAGGGAACGGGTGGCCAATAGCCAGCAAAGCAGTAGGCAGGTAGTCCAGGAGTCCCCTGCGGTCATCTCCCTCCTAAACAGGTATACCATTTTGGAAACTGTTGGGGGATATGGCTCATCAGGGGAATGCAGCAGCAGCCAAGTTCATGGCACCATGGATGGCTCTGCGGCACATGAGGGGGGGAAAAAGAGTGGAAGGGCAATAGCAATAGGGGATTCAATTGTCAGGGGAATAGATAGGCGTTTCTGCGGCCGCAAACGAGACTCCAGGATGGTATGTTGCCTCCCTGGTGCAAGGGTCAGGGATGTCACTGAACGGCTGCAGAACATTCTGGAGGGGGAGGGTGAACAGCCAGTTGTCGTGGTGCATATTGGCACCAACGATATAGGTAAAAAAAGGGATGAGGTCCTACAGGATGAATTTAGGGAGCTAGGAGATAAACTTAAAAGTAGGACCTCAAAGGTAATAATCTCTGGATTACTACCAGTACCACGGGCTAGTCAGAGTAGAAATAGGAGGATATTGCAGATGAATACGTGGCTTCAAAAATGGTGCAAGGGGGAGGGATTCAATTTTTTAGGGCGTTGGAACGAGTTCTGGGGGAGGTGGGACCAGTACAAACAGGACGGTCTGCACCTGGGCTGGAATGGAACCAATGTCCTTGGGGGAGTGTTTACTAGTGCTGTCGGGGAGGATTTAAACTAATGTGGCAGGGGGATGGGTAAAAGAGCAGAGAGGCAGGGGGGTGTAAAATGAGGGTAGAAGAAAGAGGTGGCAAGGTGAAAAGTAAAAGTGGCAGGCAGACAAAACCCGGGCAAAAATCAAAAAGGGCCACTTCTCAACATAATTGTATAAGTGGTAAGAGAGTTGTAAAAACAAGCCTGAAGGCTTTGTGTCTCAATTCAAGGAGTATTCATAATAAGGTGGATGAGTTGAACATGCAGATAGCCATTAATGATTATGATATAGTTGGGATCACGGAGACATGGCTCCAGGGTGACCAAAGCTGGGAGCTGAACATCCAGGGATATTCAATATTCAGGAGGGATAGAGAGAAAGGAAAAGGAGGTGGGGTAGCGTTGCTGATTAGAGAGGAGATTAACGCAATGGAAAGGAAGGACATTAGTTTGGAGGATGTGGAATCGGTATGGGTAGAGCTGCGAAACACTAAGGGGCAGAAAACGCTGGTGGGTGTTGTGTACAGGCCACCTAACAGTAGTAGTGAAGTTGGAGATGGTATCAAACAGGAAATTAGAAATGTGTGCGACAAAGGCAAAGCAGTTATAATGGGTGACTTCAATCTACATATAGATTGGGTGAATCAAATTGGCAGGGGTGCTGAGGAAGAGGATTTCTTGGAATGTATGCGGGATAGTTATCTAAATCAACATGTAGAGGAACCAACGAGAGAGCAGGCTATTGAGTATTGAGTATTGAGTAATGAGGAAGGGTTAGTTAGCAGTCTTGTTGCGCATGGCCCCTTGGGCAAGAGTGACCATAGTATGGTTGAGTTCTTCATTAGGATGGAGAGTGACATTGTTAATTCAGAAACAATGGTTTTGAGCTTAAAGAAAGGTAACTTTGAGGGTATGAGACGTGAATTGACTGGCAAATAATTCTAAAAGGGTTGACGGTGGATATGCAATGGAAGACATTTAAAGACTGCATGGATGAACTACAAAAATTGTTCATCCCAGTTTGGCAAAAGAATAAATCAGGGAAGGTAGTGCATCCGTGGATAACAAGGGAAATCAGGGATAGTATCAAAGCGAAGGATGATGCGTACAAATTAGCCAGAAAAAGCAGCATACCGGAGGACTGGGAGAAATTCAGAGACCAGCAGAGGAGGACAAAGGGCTTAATTAGGAAAGGAAAAATGGATTATGAAAGAAAACTGGCAGGGAACATAAAAACTGACTGCAAAAGTTTTTATAGATATGTGAAAAGAAAGAGATTAGTTAAAACAAATGTAGGTCCCTTGCAGTCAGAAACAGGTGAGTTGATCATGGGGAACAAGGATATGGCGGACCAATTGAATAACTACTTTGGTTCCGTCTTCACTAAGGAAGACATAAATAATTTGCCGGAAATAGCAGGGGACCGCGGGTCAAAGGAGTTGGAGGAATTGAGTGAAATCCAGGTTAGTCGGGAAGTGGTGTTGGGTAATTTGAATGGATTAAAGGCCGATAAATCCCCAGGGCCAGATAGGCTGCATCCCAGAGTACTTAAGGAAGTAGCTCCAGAAATAGTGGATACATTAGTAATAATCTTTCAAAACTCTTTAGATTCTGGAGTAGTTCCAGAGGATTGGCGGGTAGCAAACGTAACCCCACTTTTTAAGAAGCGAGGGAGAGAGAAAACGGGGAATTACAGACCAGTTAGTCTAACATCGGTAGTGGGGAAACTGCTAGAGTCAGTTATTAAAGATGGGATAGCAGCACATTTGGAAAGTGGTGAAATCATTGGACAAAGTCAGCATGGATTTATGAAAGGTAAATCATGTCTGACGAATCTTATAGTAGTAGCGTGGATAGGGGAGAACCAGTGCATGTGGTGTATCTGGACTTCCAGAAGGCTTTCGACAAGGTCCCACATAAGAGATTAGTATACAAAATTAAAGTACACGGCATTGGGGGTTCAGTATTGATATGGATAGAGAACTGGCTGGCAAACAGGAAGCAAAGAGTAGGAGTAAACGGGTCCTTTTCACAATGGCAGGCAGTGACTAGTGGGGTACCGCAAGGCTCAGTGCTGGGACCCCAGCTATTTACAATATATATTAATGATCTGGATGAGGGAATTGAAGGCAATATCTCCAGGTTTGCGGATGACACTAAGCTGGGGGGCAGTGTTAGCTGTGAGGAGGATGCTAGGAGACTGCAAGGTGACTTGGATAGGCTGGGTGAGTGGGTAAATGTTTGGCAGATGCAGTATAATGTGGATAAATGTAAGGTTATCCATTTTGGTGGCAAAAATGGGAAAGCAGACTATTATCTAAATGGTGGCCGATTGGGAAAGGGGGAGATGCAGCGAGACCTGGGTGCCATGGTACACCAGTCATTGAAGGTAGGCATGCAGGTGCAGCAGGCAGTAAAGAAAGCGAATGGCATGTTGGCTTTCATAGCAAAAGGATTTGAGTAGGGACGTTCTACTGCAGTTGTACAGGGTCTTGGTGTGACCACACCTGGAGTATTGCGTACAGTTTTGGTCTCCAAATCTGAGGAAGGACATTATTGCCATAGAGGTAGTGCAGAGAAGGTTCACCAGACTGATTCCTGGGATGTCAGGACTGTCTTATGAAGAAAGACTGGATAGACTTGGTTTATACTCCCTAGAATTTAGGAGATCGAGAGGGGATCTTATAGAAACTTACAAAATTCTTAAGGGGTTGGACAGGCTAGATGCAGGAAGATTGTTCCCGATGTTGGGGAAGTCCAGGACAAGGGGTCACAGCTTAAGGATAAGGGGGGAAATCCTTTAAAACCGAGATGAGAAGAACTTTTTTCACACAGAGAGTGGTGAATCTCTGGAACTCTCTGCCACAGAGGGTAGTTGAGGCCAATTCATTGGCTATATTTAAGAGGGAGTTAGATGTGGCCCTTGTGGCTAAGGGGATCAGAGGATATGGAGAGAAGGCAGGTACGGGAAACTGAGTTGGATGATCAGCCATGATCATATTGAATGGCGGTGCAGGCTCGAAGGGCCGAATGGCCTACTCCTGCACCTAATTTCTATGTTTCTATGTTTCTAAATGGCTTACTCCTTATTCTTAAACTGTGGTCCCTGGTTCTGGACTCCCCCAACATCGGGAACATGTTTCCTGCCTCTAGCGTGTCCAAGCCCTTAACAATCTCATATGTTTCAATGAGATATCCTCTCATCCTTCTAAACTCCAGAGTGTCCAAGCCCAGCTGCTCCATTCTCTCAGCTCCATGCAGAGAATGGAGGGGTGAATGGCCCTGCTCTTGTTTCTTTCAATGCTCTTCTGGAGCCTTGCAAGCAATGCAAATTAAACTGAAAATCATAAGGATAGTAATTGTTAACAAATGTGTGCACAAATGCTGTGTAAAGAGACAAATGTTTGCAGCTGCTGGAATCATGTGAAATAAACAAAGTGCCGGAAGAACTCAGTGGGTCAGGCAGCATCTGTGAAGGGAATGGACAGACACAGTTCCCGGTCAGAACCACCCTTCAATAAGGATCCATCAGCAGTGCGGGTCTGGAGAGATGTCGTGGCCCCTTCCCTTGAGAGTGAGCATGTGGCAGAGAGAATCAGAAATTTTAGTTTAGTTTAAAGATACAGCGGGCAAACAGGCCCTTTTGCGCTCCGTGTCTGCGCCAACTAGCAATACCAATACACTAGTGCTATCCTACACCAACATATATTTTGGAACAAAACCTAGGTGGTCACAGGGAGATAGACACAAAATAGTAACTCAGCAGGACAGGCAGCATCTCTGGATAAAAGGAATGGGTGACGTTTCGGGTCGAGACCCTTCTTCAGGGAGTATGTGCAAACTCCACACTGATAACACTAGAGATCAAGATTGAACCCTGGTCTCTGGCGCAGTGAGGCAGTGGAACCATGCCACAATGTTGGCCCTGCAGGAGCCCGGGGTTTAGTTTATTATTGCCACATGCATCAAGGTACAGCAAAATGCTTATGTTCGCTTGCTGTCCGATCAAATCAGATAGTACTCTACATTAATACAATCAAGCTCTACTAAAACACAAGTAGAGCAAAGTGAAAGATACAGAGTGCTAAAATATAGTTCTCAGCATTGTGGAGTAATAGTACCAGAGAAAAGTCCAATGTCTGCAATGAGGAAGATTGGAGAATGAGGGCTGTATGCTAGCTTGTGGAAGGACCATTCAGAACTTTAGTTTAGTTTTGTTGTATAGTTTAGAGATACAGCACAGAAACAGGCCCCTCAACCCACTCTTGGTGTATATCAGTCTGGATGGGCCGAATGGTTGCACAGATGCTCAGTGAGGCAGGTGCCAGGGTCTTCCATGGAGCACAGGACTATTGGCTTGAGGTGCTTTCCCCGTGGCAGAGGCAGGACAGGAATTTCAGACTGGTGGCCTCTAGTACCTGGTTTGGGAATTCAGATCGTATTGCGGAGGGGTGAGCGAGCGACTTAAAACAAAAGAATCGCCCTCTTAAGGATCTGAGGCTCTGGAAGAGAATCTCTCAGTTGCAAAGTCAGTGGTTCACTTCTGCTGATGTTTCAGCTCTGGGGCAAAGAGATGGGGGGATTCAACTAGGTCAGGGCTAGCACACATCTCTTACCGAATGGACTGCTCATCCCTGCTTTTTAATCTTGGAGGCACAAAGAACTGCAGATGCTGGTTTACCACAACAAAAAAGGTACAAAGTACTGGAATAACTCAGCGGGCCAAGCAGCATCTCTGGACAACATTTGCCCTGGGTTGTAGGGAGTGTGTAGCATTATTGTGTAGGAAAAAACTGCGGATGTTGGTTTGCAACGAAGATAGAAACAAAATGCTGGAGTAACTGAGCGGGACATGCAGCGTTTCTGGAGAATGTCACCCATTCCTTTTCTCCAGAGAAGCTGCCTGCCCCGCTGAGTTACTCCAGCATTTTGTGTGTAGCGCTAGTATGTGAATGGGTGATCGATGGTCAGCATGGATTTGTTGGGCCGAAGGGTCTGTTTTCATGTTGTATCTCTAAACTAAACTAAAAATGAATAGGTGAGGTTTCAGGTCAGGTCCCTTCTTAGAATTCAACACTTCAGTCTGAGGAAGGGCCCCAACCCAAAGTGACACTGTCCAAGTTCTCCAGAGATGTTGCCTGACCCCCTGAGTTACTCCAGCACATTGTGGCTTTTTCAACTTTTATATTGATTTTCAGCTGACTGTTAGTCAGAGTGTGGAAACAGGCCCTTCAGCCCAACTTGCCCATACCGACCAATATGTCCCAGACTAGTTCCACTTGCCCGCGTTTGGTCCATACACCTCCAAACCTGTCCTATACATGTATCTGTGTAACTGTTTATTAAATGTGGGGATAGTCCCTGCCCCCTCTGGCAGTTTGTTCCATACACTCACCGCCCTTTGTGTGTGTTGGGATAGTCGATGTTCTGTCCATCGCCTTGCCGGATACTATCCCAACGCTCCCTCGTCCCCTGGGAACTCCCGCATACATTGTGCGCGCCTGATACCCTGCCACGCCGCCCACCCTCTCGTCCTAGCCCCACCTCGATGCTCCGGTTCCCCCACCTTGCATTCTTTCGCTGCCTCGTCCAAAGGAAGGCACTTGTGGTTTTCATGCTTCTTCGAGTGCAGGCAGACGACACACAGCACCTCCTCGTCCTCCTTGCAGAAGAGCTTCAGCTCCTCGTTGTGCTGCCCGCACATGTCCTCCTGCACCCGAGCCTTGCTGGCTTCCTTCAGGAAAGAGTCGACAATGTTGGCCAGCGTGCGGTTCCATTTTAAATCACTGTTGGAATATGTCTCCCGGCAAACCGGGCAGTCACAGCCTCCCTTTTGTTTCCAGTAGCTCATCAGACAAGCGCAGCAGAAGTTGTGCTGACACGGCGGGAACACAGGGTCCTTGAAGATGTCCTGACATATTGGGCAGGAGAGCTCGTCTTCCAACCAAGATATCTTTTGTCCCTGGTCCATTTTTTTTTGTTGCCACCACCCTTCTCGAACAGCCCGTTTCCTGTTGACAGGGCGGCCCACAGAGATGCACTCCAGTGCGGTTTCACTTCCTCGTCCTGCTGCTGATTTAAAGAGATACTGCCCACTGTAAAAAAAAACTCCTTCAGTCCCCCAACTTGGTTCTCTCTGGAACCCCTGGACGCTGACGGGAGATCTGGTGGAAGGTCATAAGTTATAGGAGCAGAATTGGGCCATTTGGCCCATCAAGTCTACTCTGCTCATAAAATGAACTTTAACCACAGTCATAAGGTCATAAGTGATAGGAAAGAATTAAGCCATTCGGCCCATCAATCATGGTTGATCTATCTCCTCCTCCTAACCCCAATTTTTCTGCCTTCTCCCCATAACAGGGCTCTCACTTAACTTTTTTTCTCTGTTGCTAGCCGGGCAACCTAGGCATCTTTTTAGGTTGCCAAATGACAGTTTAGGTGGTCATTTAAGATGGCTTGCAAGACGCGTGCGATAATGTGCTCGGACAAAGTGCGTAGTTACCAGTCGGAATTATGCTCAATGAAGCATTCACATATTATTTCTGCTTCAAATAAAGTCACAAACTAAACATATTCACTAATCAACACATGATATATACCACAATGCCATGCAGCAAAATTACAATGCAGTATCTCAACTCTTTTTGCACTTTGCAATGAATGCAATTTCTATTATTTCTTTCCACTTCCAAATTTCAAAATAGACTTTATTCCGGTAATAAATACATACAATACATGAACCGTGCAAAAAATTCATCCGACATTTTCAGAGGCTATACAAATTATTCAATACAGTCTACATACATTGCTCAAATTTCACAACTTTATCCCCAACCTTTGCCACTCATGTGACCTACTGGCGTGGTATCTCTTCCCTTATTTTGAGGGGCGTCTTCACCACATCCTGTCTCCCATGTCCAGCAGCGAAAGGAACTTAGACTGTGGTCCTTCCTCACCGAGCTTCGGCGTTGGCTGAACCGAGCTTCAGTGCGTCCCTCAGCGGGCCAGTCGGCAACATTCCCCGACGGACATCTCGCTCCGCTGGGCGGTGAACAGCGCTCGGGCAGACCAAAGAGCGTCCTTCCAGCAGCACTCGATGTCAGTCTTTGAATGCGTCCCTGGGAACAGTCTGTAAATCACAGTCCTCTGTGATGGAGCTGTTCGGAATAAACCGTTCGAATAAGCTGTTCGGAGACCCTTGCAGACCTCTCCAGACACTAGCAGCCGTCCCGAGGGCAGCGTGCGCTGGTAGTGAGGTTCTGACGGTGCAGGAAGGATCTGACTGGGAGGGCTCGCTATAACTAACCTGATCTCCCGGTGGCTCAGCACTTCAACTCCCTCTCCCATTCCAAATCCGACCTTTCTGTCCTGTGCCTCCTCCATGGCCAGAGCGAGGCCCACTGCAAATTGGAGGAACAGCACCTCATATTTCGCTTGGGTAGTTTACACCCCAGCGGTATGAATATTGGCTTCTCCAATTTCAGGTAGTCCTTGCTTTCTCCCTCCTTCCCCTCCCAATCCCAGCTCTCCCACAACCTACTGTCTCCGCCCCATCCTTTCTTTTTCCCCCTCGACATCAATCTGAAGAAGCGTCTTGACCCGAAACATCACCTATTCCTTTGCTCCATAGATGCTGCCTCTGTATGTTTCAATGAGGGTCCCCCTCATTCTTCTAAACTTCAGCAAAAACAGGCCCAGTGCCAACAAATGCTCATCATAGTTTAACCTACTCATTCATGGATTCATAGTTGTAAACCTCCTCTGGACCCTCTCCAGAGCCAGCACATCCATCCTCAGATATGGAGCCCAAAATTGTTCACAATTTTCCAAATGCGGCCTGCCAGCACTTTATAGAGTCTCCACATGACATCCTTGTTTGTATACAAGCCCTCTTGAAATAAATGCTAGCATTGAGTTTGCTTTGGTGTTTCGGCTGGTGAGTGCCGGGAATAGGCTGCCAGGGGTGGTGGTGGAAGCAGATATGATAGTGGTGCCTAAGAGGCTTATACATGCATAGAACATAGAACAGTAAAGCACAAGAACAAGCCCTTTAGCCCACAATGTCTATGCCAAACATTATGCCAAGATCATCTCTTATCTCTCTGCACATAAGCAATATCCCTCCATTCCTTTCATATCCATATGCATGTTCAAATGCCTCTTAAATGCCACAATTGTATTTGCCTCAACCACCAAACCTCAGCTGGCACTCACCACCCTCTGTGTAAAAAAAACATTGCCCCGTACATCTCCTTTAAACATCGCCCCTCTCACCTTAAAGCTGGGGATCAAGACAGAAGCCTCCGTGTGGCGATCGCTGGTAGCGATGACGCGATGCACTCTGAGACGCCTTTTCACATTCACTAGTTATAGTAGAATTAGGCCATTCAGCCCAACGAGACTACTCCATCGCTCTATCATGTCTGATCTCTGCCTCCTAGTCGCATTTTCCTGCCTTCGCCCCATAATCCTTGACACCTGTTCTAATCAACAATTGGTCCATCTCTCCCTTAAAAATATCCACAAAATTGGCCTCCACAGCCCCCTGTGGCAATGAGCTCCACTGATTAACTACCCTCTGACTAAAGAAGTTCCTCCTCACCTCCTCTCTAAAAGAGCACCCTTTAATTCTAATGCTATGACCTCTAGTCCTAGACTCTCCCACCAGTGGAAACATCCTTTCCACATCCACTCTATCTATGCCTTTCATTATTCCGTATGTTTCAATGAGGTCCCCCCACAACTTCTAAACCCCAGCGAGCAGTGGCCCGGTGCTGTCAAAAGCTCATCATATGCTAACCCACTCATTCGTGGAATCATTCTTGTAATTGATTGGAGCCTCTCCAGAGCCAGCACACCCATCCTTATAGAGCCTCATAGTCCTTTGCTATGCTGGTGGGAGGAAACAGGAGCAACTAGTGCAGGGCACGCAAACTCCTCAAAGGCAGCACTGGAGAACAGGATAGAACCCAGGATGCAGGAGTCTTGAGGCAGCAGCACAATCAAGGAAGAGGAGATTGAGTGAATCAGGCAATTTTAATAGGCAGTTTCAAGACATGAAGCTGGTGTTTATGTCTTAAGTTTATGAAGAATAGTTTATGAACTGAATTTAAATCCCACAGCGGCAGCGCTGAGAGTTGAACCCAGGTGGCTGGGTTACTGATGCGTTCAAGCAATCACTGCCCTACACAGCTGGGCGCCCATCAGCGCATCCTCATTGTGAAATGTTACTCGGTCACAAAGCACCTGGTAGTGTGCGGGTGGTTAATTTTAGTTTAGTTTAGAGATACAGCACTGAACAGGCCCTTCGGCCCACCGAGTCCACACCATCCAGCGATCCCCGTACACCAGCACTATCCTACACACCAGGGACAATTTACAATTTTCTTTTACTGACGCCAATCAACCTTCAAATCTGTATGTCTTTAGAATGTGGGAGGTTACCAGAGCACCTAGAGAAAACCCACGTGGGCACAGAGAGAATGTGCAAACTCCATAAAGACAGCACCCGTAGTCAGGATCGAACCTGAGTCTCCGACGCTGCAAGGCCAGCAACTATACCGCTGTGCCACTGTGCCGCCCTGGCGGTATCATTAAATGTTGCAGGCTGCAGAGGTGGCAGCTGATTGGATGAATCTATTAACAGCCAACTAATTATACCAATTTAAATGCAAAAAAAACGAAAAGCTGGTGGAACTCAGCAGGTCCGGGAGCATCTGTGGAGGAAAATGGATATACAATGTTTTGGGATGTAGACAATGGACAATAGACAATAGGTACAGGAGTAGACCATTCGGCCCTTCGAGCCAACACCGCCATTCAATGTGATCATGGCTTATCATCCCCAATCAGTATCCCGTTCCTGCCTTCTCCCCATATCCCCTGACTCCGCTATCTTTAAGAGCCCTATCTATCTCTCTCCTGAAAGTATCCAGAGAACCGGCCTCCACCGCCGTCTGAGGCAGAGAATTCCACAGACTCACAACTCTCTGTGAGAAAAAGTGTTTCCTCGTCTCCGTTCTAAATGGCTTACCCCTTATTCTTAAACTGTGGCCCCTGGTTCCGGACTCCCCCGACATCGGGAACATGTTCCCTGCCTCTAGCGTATCTAAACCCTTAACAATCTTATAGGTTTCAATAAGATCCCCTCTCATCCTAAATTCCAGAGTGTACAAGCCCAGCCGCTTCATTCTCTCAGCATATGACAGTCCCGCCATCCCAGGAATTAACCTTGTAAACCTCGCTGCACTCCCTCAATAGCAAGAAAGTCCCTCCTCATATTAGGGGACCAAAACTGCACACAATACTCCAGGTGTGGTCTCACTAGGGCCCTGTACAACTGCAGAAGGATCTCTTTGATCCTATACTGTACTCCTCTTGTTATAAAGGCCAACATGCCATTCGCTTTCTTCACTGCCTGCTGTACCTGCATGCTTACTTTCATAGACTGATGAACAAGGACCCCCAGATCCCATTGAACTTCCCCTTTTCCCAACTTAACGCCATTTAGATAATAATCTGCCTTCCTGTTTTTGATACCAAAGTGGATAACCTCACATTTATCCACATTAAAATTCATCTGCCATACATCTGCCCACTCCCCCAACCTGTCCAAGTCAACCTGAATTGTCATAGCATCCTCCTCGCAGTTCACACTGCCACTCAGTTTTGTGTCATCTGCAAATTTGCTAATGTTACTTTGAATCCCTTCATCCAAATCATTGATGTACCTGTATATTGTAAATAGCTGTGGTCCCAGCACCGAGCCCACTAGTCACTGCCTGCCATTCTGAAAGGGACCCGTTAATCCCTACTCTTTGTTTCCTGTCTGCCAACCACTTCTCTATCCATATCAGCACTCTACCCCCAATACCATGTGCCATAAATTGCCCACTAATCTCCTATGTGGGACCTCATCAAAAGCTTTCTGGAAGTCCAGAACACTACATCCACTGGCTCTCCCCAGTCTATTTTCCTAGTTACATCCTCAAAAAATTCTAGAAGATTAGTCAAGCATTATTTTCCCTTCGTAAATCCATGCTGACTCGGACCGACCCTGTTACTGCTATCTAAATGTTACTAAATGTGCGGCTATTTCATCTTTTATAATTGACTCCAGCATCTTCCCCACCACCAAAGTCAGGCTAACTGGTCTATAATTCCCTGTTTTCTCTCTCCCGCCTTTCTTAAAAAGTGGGATAACATTAGCTGCCCTCCAATCCACAGGAACTGATCCTGAGTCTATAGAACATTGGAAAATGATCACTAATGCATCCACAATTTCTAGAGCCACTTCCTTAAGTACCCTGGGATGCAGACCATCAGGCCCTGGGGATTTATCAGCCTTCAGTCCCATCAGTCTACCCAACACCATTTCCTGCCTAATGTGGATTTCCTTAAGTTCCTCCGTCACCGCAGATCCTCTGGCCCCTGCTATATCAGGAAGATTGTTTGTGTCCTCCTTAGTGAAGACGGATCCAAAGCACCTGTTCAACATCTGCCATTTCCTTGCTCCCCATAATAAATTCACCTTTTTCAGTGTACAAGGGTCCAATTTTGGTCTTAACTAATTTTTTCCTCTTCACATACCTAAAGAAGCTTTTACTATCCTCCTTTATATTTTTGGCTAGCTTACCTTCGTACCTCATCTTTTCTCCCCATATTGTCTTTTTAGTTACCTTCTGTTGCTCTTTAAACATTACCCAATCCTCTTGCTTCTCGCTCATCTTTGCTTCATTGAACTTCTTCGCTTTAATTTATATACTGTCCCTGACGTCCCTGTCAGCCACGGTTGCCCCTTCCTCCCCTTGAAATCTTTCTTCCTTCTGCGAATGAACTGATCCTGCACCTTCTGTATTATTCCTAGAAATACCTGCCATTGTTGTTCCACTGTCATCCCTGCTTGGGTATCTTTCCAGTCAACCTTGGCCAGCTCCTCCCTCATGGCCCCATATTCTCCTTTATTCAACTGTAAAAATGATACCTTCGATCTACCCTTCGCCCTCTCCAATTGTAGATTAAACCTGACCATATTAGGTTGGATCTCTTCTTCAGACTGGCAGAGTAGAGGGGCTATGGTTGGTATAAGGAGGTGAGGGGAAGAGGTGGGGAAAGGGTTGGCATGTTATAGGTGGATCCAGGTGAGCTGGTGTTGATTAGCAGATGAATCAGGTGGGGGAGAGAAGGGTGGAGGTGGTAACCAAGGCCGGAGGTGATAGATGGAGAAGACAAAAGTTACCCTTGACTACGGGTGCTTGTCTGTACGTAGTTTATATGTTTTCCCCGTGACCTATGCGTGTTATCTCCAAGAACTTCAGTTTCCTCCCACACTCCAAAGACGTATAGGTTTGTAGATGAATTGGCTTGTTATAAATGTAAAATTGTCCCCAGTGTGTTTAGGGGAGTGTTATTGTGCGGGAGTTGCTGGTCGGTGCGGTCTCGGTGGACTGAAGGGCTTGTTTCCGCACTGTACCTCTAAACTAAACTAGAATGGGATAGCACAAAAACTTTTTGTTTTGTAAACAAATGTACGGTAACTTTTCATCCAGTTTATCCAGGAAAGCTAAGCACAAATGTAAGCATGATCAATCAGTTAAATGCATGCAAAAAATGTCTAATAACAAAATGTCAAATAACTGGATTGATTTTCAAGAAAAGTATTCGGACGTTTGGTAACAGCTTTCTTGTGAACAAAAATGATAGGAATTTAGTGAACTGCGAGTACTGTGGAACAGCTTTCAAATATCTGCCATCCCGTTCGTCATTCAAATATCATCTGGAACACAAGCCTGCCTTCAAATTTGACCCTCTGTCTTCAAACAAGTCAGTTGGCATTCCTTCCTGTACAAATTAGGGAACAATTATTTTGTGTTTCAAGAAGGCATCCACAAAAACACCTGTGTTTGCTATTGTGCATTTGACAGCTTTAGACACAATTCTGTTTGCAACTTTGGCCAAAAGAGTTAACATCAAATTTGGCTGGAAAACATAAGGTCTGAATATCCAAAATATGAGAGAGAATTTGTGATATAGTCATGAAGTTTGGAACAAAAATCCGAAAAGAAATGAAGCAGGAACTAAATTTTTCCCACAAGTCACCCGTGAGAAAAGATTTACTGCAAGGAAATGAGATGGCATTGATCCTTGACTGCAAAACACGTTGGAATTCAGTGCTGGTTACGCTGAGGTGGTTTTTTGAACTGAAAGATGTCATACCAGCAGTGCTTAGTGAGCTTTTATCCTGCCTTCTTTTCACGTCTAAAATTGAATTGTAGCTGGCATCCGATAGCTGGAAGTTTGGATTTGATTGAAGTGAAAGTCCTGGCCCTTGGATGATGTGATTGCAACTTAGTCAAAGCTAACAAAGTATTTGATTCCGTGCTGACCAGACTGGAGCAGCAACCAGGTGAAATCGGCAGAAAACTGTATGAAGCTGCTCACACCAGAATTGAGAATTGAAGAAACCCAGGCATTTCTGGACTTGGATGGTCCAATGGATTATGACTCTGTCTGAAACTCACGACTTGCATTCCCACCAACACATGGTCTTGCTAAAATTGCGAGAGACGTTAACATGCGGATGTTCTCAAACAAAGGCGATGAATTATTTAATGACAATGGTAAAGAAGATAATGATCAAGCTGAGCCCACTGCAAAGCAAAGTTAAATCAGAAGAACTCAATGTCATTCTTCTCTCCAAAAAGAATAGCAAGAAGCCAAAGCCAATGGAGTCATATTCAAACTCGCAAGACATTTTCAATGGCTCAATGGTCATTTATGGACACGTGTGGCGTTTAAGTAAAATTTGATTTACTATATAGTCATACCAGAAAAAAGCACCAAGCCACACAACTACATAAGAGTTAACATAAGCATCCACCACAGCGGCTCCCCCACATTCCTCACTGTGATGGAAGGCAATAAAGTCTTATCTTCTTTCCTCCTTATTCTCCCACGAACGGGGCGATCGAAGTTCCCGCAGTCGGCGATCAAATCTCCCACGATCGGGGCGATCAAAGCTCCCGCGTCGGGGAGCTCCCGAAGTCGGTCCCTAACCAGCGAGCACCACGATGTTAAGTCCGCAGTTGGAACTCCCGAAGGCGATCCCCAGCAAGAGGCCGCCAGCTCCTTGATGTTAGGCCAGAGATACAATACGGGAAAAAAATCGCATCTACGTCGAAAAAAAGAGATTTTAAAACGTTTCCCCCAATCCCCCCCCCCCACCTCCACCCCCCACATAATACAAAACTAAACATACACGGAAACATACATTTAACAACTGTAAAGGAATCTAGACGTCGTCCGTAGTCCTTTAACTAGATCTTTATTTAAACACTAATAACACACGTTCCAGTACTAACCACATCTGGTCTACACTCGTACTGGAACCTAACAGGGAGGGAACATGCAGAGACTACAGTTATACTATAGAATGTGGGAGGGACGATATGCTAATGAGGTAGTTACATATATGGTTGCATGCATAACCATCTACATCCCTTCCCGTAAGATAAACAGCAGCAGCAGGCAATTATACAGACCTGCACATAATAACAATAATAGTCAGAGAACATCTTAAACTAAGCATAATCACCATACCGATCAGGGGCCCGCACAACTCTGCCCGAGCGGGTCCGTACACCACCCTCACTCCCCTCTCCCAAAGGCAAAGGCAGCGAAGATCGGGGGGACGGAATAGGCAGCAATGCAGGCCGGGGACTAGAGACCGGCGAGGCCAACACCGAACTAGGAGGGGAGGACAGAAGAGATGAACCGGCAGGAGAGGACCTTGGGGAAAGAACAGGAGAGCCGACATCAGGTGTCACAGGAGAAGGTTGGGTAGGTGCTGGAATGACAGCAGGGGCACATGGGATAGCCCGAGGAGGAGGAACAGGTATGGGAGTGGACGATGACGGGAAAGAAACCGGTGGAGGAGGCTCACGGACAGCACGCAAATGCTGGCGACTGCGACGATATACAGTGCCCTCGTAATCCACCAAATAGGAGCGAGGGGAGTCAGCCAGCCCTACAACAGTAGCAAGTTTGGAAAAACCAGTGGAAGTCTCCATGCGAACCACCTGGCCCGCGGAGAGGGGAGGACAGATGAGTCAATGGCAATTTTGTATACGAGAGGCAGCTTCCCCAACTTGTCATCGAAAAGATCAGGGTATTCAGACACGGGGTCTAACTGCACCCTCACCTCATGAACAGTACTGTCAAACGCAACCAGGCCCAGATCCTGGCATGCCTGATTACTTAGCAGAGGCACACAATCACAGTCCAAAACAAAAAACGATAAATCACGAGATGTCTTTTGCAGCTTGCAGTGGAAAGTTACCCTCCCCACAGGAGTCAGCTCCTCCCCCCCATAAGCACGCAGTACCGATCGATCAGCAGACAGTTGCTCATTATTCCTTATCTTGTGGAAGAGCTTTGTTGAGATAACAGAAACTTTTGCACCAGTGTCCAATTTCGCCGTGAAGGTCTTGTTATTGACAGTGACTAGCACCGATGGATCGGGGAGGCGAGTCTGCATAACCATCTACAACAACATACTAAAAACCAACAAAGAAATAAAAGGACGACACAGACTGTTGGCGAGACTGCCGTTGAACGGGTGCCACCCGGTGGATGTTCAAGATATTAAAGAAAGACATGGCGTTCCTTAGAAGGGTTAGGGCGTTCGACATGTCCCACACAACTCTCACGAACGTCTACAGATGGGTCATAGAAGGCATTTTAGCAGGATGCATCACAGCATGATTTGGGGACAGCTCAATCTAAGGCAGCAAGAAATTGCAGAGAATTGTGGACGGAGCTCAGACCATCACACAAACCAACCTTCCTTGCATTGACTCCATTTATACCTCACGCTGCCTCGGCAAGGCCACCAGCATTATCAAGGATGAGCCACACCCTGGCCACTCCCTCTTCTCCCCGCTCCCATCGGGCAAAAGGTATAGAAGTGTGAAAACAATCACCTCCAGATTCAGGGACAGATTATTCCCCGCTGTTTTTCAGCAACTGAACCGTCCTACCAACAATTAGAGAGCAGTCCTGAAGCTACAATCTACCTTATTGGGGACCCTTGGACTATTTTTGATTGGACTTTACTGAACTTTATCTTAGAGTAAATGTTATTCCCTTTATCATGTATTTGGATACTGTGAATGACTTGATTGTAATCATGTATTGTCTTCCCGCTGACTGGTTAGCACGCAACAAAACTTTTCACTGTACCTCATTACACATGACAATAAACTAAACTGGAAAGCCCATTGAAATACCCAAGCACTCTTGACAACGTGTATGGAGCACTCACGATAATTCCTCCGAGCTCAGTTGAATCAGAAAGATGTTTTAGTTCTGCTGGTATCTTTGTCACAAAATTGTACACATCATTGAGTGATGAGACCATTGATACCTTATTGTTTTTTGCAATGTTACATAATGACAGTCTTAAGTAGATTTACATTTGTAAAACAAAGGTAGTGTTTGACAAGGTGTCGGATATGTGGGAACTGTTGTGTAGTGCCTCAGTGTAATCTATTATAGAGAAGGAATGGGTGACGTTTCGGGTTGAGACCCTTCTTCAGACTGGAACATTTAGACAGGTACATGGATAGGACATGTTTGAGGAATATGGACCAAATGCAGGCAGGTGGGACTAGTGTAGATAGGACATGTTGGTCGATGTGGTCAATTTGGGCCAAAGAGCCTGTTTCCACGCTATATGACTATGACTATGTCACTTTTTCAAGTCAAGTCAAGTCTATAGCACATTTAATAAACAACTCGCGTAGACCAAAGAACTTTACATTGGTGGAGGTATTAACGTTATATAACAGTTTCATAGATTATGTACATACTTAAATATATACATATAGCCCTCCCTCAGAGGATGTCAAGAAAGGCTTGAGATTAAAGATGAGTTTTATGTCTCGATTTAAAAGAGTCGATGGAGGGGGCAGTTCTGATGGGAAGAGGGATGGTGTTCCACAGTCTAGGAGCTGCAACCACAAAGGTGCGGTTGCCCCTGAGCTTATGCCTAGACCGCAGGATGTTCAGTAACCCCAAGTCGGCCGATCTGAGGGACCTGGAGGTGGTGTGGTGGGTGAGCAGACTTTTGATATAGGTGGGGGCAAGCCCGTTAAGGGCTTTGTAAACATAAAGAAGGATCTTGAAATTTATTTGGAACTGCACAGGGAGCCAGTGGAGAGAGGCCAGAATCGGGGTGATGTGGTCCCTTTTTCGGGTGCCCGTCAGGAGTCTCGCTGCGGCGTTTTGGACCAGTTGCAGGCGGGACAGGGAAGATTGGCTGATGCCAGTGTAAAGGGAGTTGCAGTAATCGAGGCGGGAGGAGATAAATGTGTGGATAAATTGGAAGAGCCTTTTCATCCTATACACTGTATATCTCCCATCCCCCACCTGTGCCGATGGACTCTTGAACTTAATTTACGACTCTCTGTCGACTCCTGGCTGAACAGGAAACGTGGAGCTATCTGTGGCTGTGATGTGTGGGATGTGAGGGTGGATTTGCTTCACACACGGCGATAAATCAGCTGCCTTGCAGCCACTGCCGCTTCAGTCTGCGCCAGCGCTTCAGCAGACCCGGTGATGTGGCTGATCTCATTGCTGGCAGGAGAGAGCCCAGGGATTCCAGTCAGTCTGCTCTCCCGTTTCCAGTAAAAGGCAGCGACAGAGGAACAAGTCACTTACTGCAGCGAGTTGCCCAGTAATTGAATCAGCTGTCATCACTCCCTCTTCAGTCATCGAACTGCTGCCTGAGGCCAGGCCACAAAAAATACATTTAATGTTTCAATTCCTGGCGGCTTTCATGCCCGGCTTTAGGGCGGCACAATGGTGCAGCGGTGGAGTTGCTGTCGTACAGCCCCAGAGACCTGGGTTCAGTCCTGACTACTGGTGCTTGTCTGTACGGAGTTTGTACGTTTTCCGTGTGACCGCTTGGGTTTTCTCCGGGTGCTCCGGTTTCCTCCCACACTCCAGAAACATACATGTTGGTAGGTTAATTGGCCTTGATAGGTTATAAAATTGTCCCTAGTGTGTAGGATAGTGTTAGTATATGGGATGATCGCTGGTCGGCATGGAATCAATGGCCTGTTTCCACAATGTATCTCTAAAGTAAAGTAAAGTACATGCCGGCTGTTTCAGTACCTCGAGGAGCCAAACCTCTAGGTGTTGGCACAAAAGCCCCACCTCCCACCAGTACCCACACCAATATAGTTGAAATTGATTAATTAAGGTGTGTTTGCTGCATTTTATGCATTTGCTGCATTTTATGAGCCTAGACATCTCATTTTATGAGATGGACACAAAGAAGGTAGTAAAAAAAGGCAAACACATTGCTGGCATTTATTGCAAGAGGGCCAGAATACCAAAACCAAGAAAGGGGGAGATGCAGCGAGACCTGGGTGTCATGGTACACCAGTCATTGAAAGTAGGCATGCAGGTGCAGCAGGCAGTAAAGAAAGCGAATGGTATGTTGGCTTTCATAGCAAAAGGATTTGAGTATAGGAGCAGGGAGGTTCTACTGCAGTTGTACAGGGTCTTGGTGAGACCACACCTGGAGTATTGCGTACAGTTTTGGTCTCCAAATCTGAGGAAGGACATTATTGCCATAGAGGGAGTGCAGAGAAGGTTCACCAGACTGATTCCTGGGATGTCAGGACTGTCTTATGAAGAAAGATTGGATAGACTTGGTTTATACTCTCTAGAATTTAGAAGATTGAGAGGGGATCTTATAGAAACTTACAAAATTCTTAAGGGGTTGGACAGGCTAGATGCAGGAAGATTGTTCCCGATGTTAGGGAAGTCCAGGACAAGGGGTCACAGCTTAAGGATAAGGGGGAAATCCTTAAAAACCGAGATGAGGAGAACTTTTTTCACACAGAGAGTGGTGAATCTCTGGAACTCTCTGCCACAGAGGGTAGTTGAGTCCAGTTCATTGGCTATATTTAAGAGGGAGTTGGATGTGGCCCTTGTGGCTAAGGGGATCAGAGGGTATGGAGAGAAGGCAGGTACGGGATACTGAGTTGGATGATCAGCCATGATCATATTGAATGGCGGTGCAGGCTCGAATGGTCGAATGGCATACTCCTGCGCCTAATTTCTATGTTTCTATGTTTCTATGTAATGCTGAGGCTCAGTTAGGCACTGGTCAGGCAACATTTGGAGTAATGTGAGCAATTCTGGGCACCATATCTCAGGAATGATGTGCTGGCCCTGGAGAGGGTCCAGAGGCGGTTTACAAGAATGATCCCAGGAATGAGTGGGTTAACATATGATGAGCATTTGATGGCACTGGGCCTATTATCACTGGAGTTTAGAAGAATGACGGGGACCTAATTGAAACATACCGAATGATGAAAGGCTTGGATAGAGTGGATTTAGAGAGGATGTTTCTACTAGTGAGAGAGTCTAAGACTAGAGGTCAAAGCCCCAGAATTAAAGGATGCTCCTTTAGGAATGAAATTAGGAATTTCTTTAGTCAGAAGGTGGTGAATCTGTGAATTCTTTGCCACAGAAGGCTGTGGAGGCCAAGTTAATGGATATTTTTAAGGCAGAGATTGATTCTTGATTAGTACGAGTGTCAGGGGTTATGGAGAGAAGGCAGGAGAATGGGGTTAGGAGGGAGAGATAGATCAGCCATGATTGAATGGTGGAGTAGACATGATAGGCTAAATGGTCTAAATTCTGCTCCTATCACTGATGACCTTATGACACAAAGTGCTGGGGTAACTCAGCCGGTCAGGCAGCATCCCTGGAGAAAAGGAATAGGTGACATTTCAGTTTGGGTCCCTTTTAAGACTCCAAGGTTAACCTACTCACACCTTTTTGCTATTTTTGAGGGAACTGGGGAAAACCCACAGTATCACAGGGAGAAGGTTTAAACTGGATGTGGAGAGGATGTTTTCACTAGTGGGAGAGTCTAGGACCAGAGGCCATAGCCTTAATATCGTGGAGCCTGCAGTCCTCGGTTGGAGACCGATTCGGGAGCTCCAAGTCGCGGAGAGTTTCAACCGTCCCGACGAGGTAGTTTCGATCACCCCGATGCGAGGGCTTCGGATCGCCGGCTGCAGGAGCTTTGATCGCCCCGACTGCGAATGGTTCGACAGCCCCGACCACGGGAGAATAAAGAGGGAGAAGATTGGACTTTATTACCTTCCACCACAGTGTGGAATGTGGGGAATCTGCTGTGGTGGATGTTTATGTTAAATTTTATTTTATGTGGCTGTGTGTCTTGTTGCTTTTCACTTGGTACGGCTCTTTGGTAAACTGAAATATATTTCAGTTAACCACTTTCACCCCCCCCCTTCCCCACTCATTTACTCATCTACTCATCTACCCAACGTCTACCACCCTACTGCCCTCCTCTCCCGGTGCAAACATTTCTTTCTATTCAGGCTGGCGGTGGGTGCCGGAGGTCGGCCGAGGACGTGCCGCCAAGAGAACAAGGAGGGACCTTGTGAGGGGAGGCAGCCAGCAGTGAAGAGGGACCATTGGGACTACATTGAACACTTTGTAACTCTGTTGTTTACCGCTGTGCCACCTGTCAGCCAGTGGAAGTGTGTTGGAACAGCCGGCCTGCAGGTGACAGAGGCAGGTACGAGGATCTCCATCCACTCCAGACTATCTCCATCCACCCAAGCTCTCCAAATCGCTCCTGCCCCACCATAACGCACACCATCTCACTTTCACATCAGTCCCGAGCTCTCCAACCCACACGGAAACCCGTTAACCAAAGCCGCAATCTCTAAATTCACATCCTCGTTTCCACGTGCCTTTCCAGACTGCTAACTCTCCAAGAAATCGACCCTGCTCCATTCCTGGTTTTCCCGATTTGACCGAAGCTCCGGGAATTCTCCCTCCACACCTCGCGGCCTCCTTACCTCTTTAAGGGACACCTTCAAACACTTCACACTGACTCCTCCAATGTCTTGGGGTAACAGAGGCAGGTGAGAAGATTTGGCAGTGTGTTGTGGGGTGGGGTGGGAGTCAGGTGAGATTACTTGGACTGTTTTGTCGAGAGCAACGAGGGCTGATGGGAAACCTGATAGAAGAATATAAAGATTTGAGGGGCATTGATAGGGTATCTGGTCCCAGAGTGGAGATTTTTATCCCAGAGTAGAAATGTCAAAGACTAGAGGGCATAGAGATTTAGCATGGAAACAGCCTCTTCGTCCCACCAAGCCCATGTCAATCACTGGTCACTAGCACTATCCTACACACTATTTACAATTTTACAGAAGCCAATTAATCTACAAACCTGCACGTCTTTGGAGTGTCGAAGGAAACCGGAGCACAGGGAGAATGTACAAACTTCATACAGGCAGCACCCATAGTCAAGATTAAACCTGGGTCTCTGGTGCTGTAAGGTATAGCTTGAAAGCAAGTGGGGCAAAGTTTAAAGGAGGCACAGTTGCGCAAGGGTAGAGTTGCCGCCTTAATGGCTTGTCCCACTTTCACGACCTAATTCATGACCTCTGCCGAGTTTGCCCTTGACCTATACTCGCAGCATGGTCGTCATGAGGTCGTAGGAGGTCGTAGGTAGGTCGTGATGCTAGTCGTAGGTACTCGTGGCATCAAGTAGGCCGGGGCGTTTTTCTAGCCTGATGAAAAATGTCCACGAGTGAAAAAGGTTGTGAGTTAGGTCGTGAAAGTGGGACAGGCCCTTTACAGTGTCAGAGACCGGGTTCGATCCTGACCAAAGGTGCCAACTGTACGGAATTTGTATGATCTCCCTGTGACCACGTTGGTCAAGGGCAAGTGTGTGTATGATAGAACTAATGTATTGGTGTTCGATGGTTGGAGAGGACTTGCTGGACTTAAGGGCCTATTTTCAGATTGTGTCACTAAACTAAACTAGGAGATGTGTGCGGCAATTTTTTTTACACATTCTGGGGGATACCTAGAATGCGCTGCCTCATGTGATGGCTTAAATAATGGCATTTGGGAGGTTATTGTATGGGCACATGGATATGCAGGGAATGGATATGTATGGATTCAGGCAGACAAGATTAGTTTAACATAGTTGTTACGTTTGACATGGACATTGTGGCCCGAAGGTTCTGTTTCTGTGCTGAGCGGTTCTATATTCTATGTTCTATTACAGGGGATTTCTTGGTGACGTGTGGTCAGTAGCTCAGCCCAGGGTTCAGCTCTCCAGTCTACTGCAGCATTGGATTGTCACAGAGCAATGGGAACAGTGCCGATGACAAGAACCACGGGTAATGGCAGTCATCCTTAGCATCTAACAAGGCGCATGTTTCAAAAGATACTCAGTCAGGTGTGTTTCCCTGCACTGTCTGTGATGTGCAGTAGTGTGCAATGAGTTCCAGCAAGTAAATCACAAAACTGCTACCCACCCAGGAATTCCGTGTTCCCATTGGTGCATGCGTTTGCAGAGTGATGTCCGACCCATACACACAGGCCTGGCCTTTGTCAATAACTCCATCTAATTTAAAAGAAATGTATTTTTAATCAAAATTATTTACTCAAATATTAAACCATTATATACAATACAATAAAACCAAAACAGAACCCACCACCATAATAAAAGACAAACAAATATACTAAATAAACTACTATACAACTATGTTACAATCCTTGGCATGGA
The DNA here is from genome assembly GCF_028641065.1 of Leucoraja erinaceus. Classification (NCBI taxonomy): domain Eukaryota; kingdom Metazoa; phylum Chordata; class Chondrichthyes; order Rajiformes; family Rajidae; genus Leucoraja; species Leucoraja erinaceus. The sequence goes on along the minus strand of NC_073384.1, from coordinate 16,628,489 downwards.
AGCATTCAACCCCCCGCGATGCCCAGCGGTCCCGGAAATCCCCCAGGGTGCTCGTGGACAGCGCAAAATCCCTCTCTAGTAACCCCCGGGAGCTGACATAACCCCGGAAAAGGGACAGGCAGCCGGCTTGGGCAGACTGGCGCTGTGACTCGCGGATGGCCAGCTTGGCCAGGCCCAGGAGCAACCCAGCCAGGACATCTTCGGCCCTACCCTCTCCCCTACGCACAGGATGTCCAAAGATGAGAATGGTGGGTGAAAAATGCAGCCAGAAGGCAAGGTGCAGCCTCTTTATATAATGGAGCAGGGGCTTCAGCCTCACACACTCCATACACACGTGGTACACAGATTCTGTCAGCCCGCAAAAGTGGCAGGAGGCTGGCAAGTCTGTGAGTCGCGAGAGAAACAGGTTGCAGGGAACTGCTCAGTGCAATACCCTCCACCACATGACTCCATCTAATGGCAGGGCTCGAGTCTGGCAAAACAGCAGGCAGCAGTTTTGGGACCAAAAATCCAACCACATGTAAAATACCCTTAAGGGCCTGTCCCACTTGGCGAATTTGCCGGCTTCATATCAGTGTCGCCAAAAGATTCTGAGGATTTCAAAATCTAGCGGTGACAAAAAAATGTTGCGACACTTGAAAAAACACCGCGCGTCATACGTCATCACACCGCGTCACCGCCACGTCATACGTCATCACACCGTGTCACGCCGCATCACGTCGAGTATTTTTTGCTGACCTGATACATCAGTCAATGATGCTGGCAGTCGCCGAAAAAAATCGGCAAGTGGGACAGGCCCTTTTGATGCAAATTATATTTAGTTTAGTTTAGAGATACAACACAGAAACAGATCCTTCGGCCCACCAGGTCTGCACCGACCAGCGATCCCCGTACACTAACAACATCCTACATCCACTTGGAACAAGTTACAAATTTACCAAAGCCAATTAGCCTACAAATCTGTACGTCCTTGGAGTGCGGGAGGAAACCTGGTAAAACCCACACATGTCACGGAGAGAACGTACAAACTCTGTACAAGCAGCACCTGTAGTTGGGTCTCAGGCGTTGCAAGGCTGCAATTCTATCGCTTCGCCACCATGCTGCCTAATACCATAAATGTTGTGCTAATTTATGAACAACAATAGACAATAGACAATAGGTGCAGGAGTAGGCCATTCAGCCCTTCGAGCCAGCACCGCCAACAACGTCAAAAGATTTATAGTAAAGGAGTGATTAGATGGAGTCCTATATATTATTGAACCCAGGCAAACTCGGGAACGAATGGTGTGAGTCCCAGTGGTATAACATGGAACCTGGCCCTTTGGCCCACCGCATCCATGCTAAGGTGGAAGGTTACACCCCAACAGCCTCCCTTGCACAGGTAGCTGGGGTCACTTTTGAGATGTTAGATTGGCCTTCCTGAATGAATACACAGAAAGTGACTGGTCGGGAAGGAGAGCCCGTACTCAGAACCTGCACTGATCGGCTGGTGGGTGTATTTGTGGGCACCTTTAACCTGTCCCGCTTCCATTCTGAGATTCCCACTTGTTTTGAGAGAACTGATATCAGTCCAGTCCCAAAATAAAGCTTAATGACCATCTTCTGACATCCACCACCATGGAGTGCTTTGAGAGGCTGGCCATGGTCTGTCAACACCAATCTCCCAGAAAGCCTTGATCCACTACAATCCACCTACAATGATCCCAGGTCCATGGCAGAAGCCATCTCTCTGGCTGATGTAACTTGCTGAGGATGTCAAGTGAGTCAAGAGTCAAGAGTGTTTAATTGTCATGTGTAGCGAGACGGAACAATGAAAGAGGAAGGGCCTTGACCTTGACCCATTCCTTCTCTCCAGTGATGCCGCATGTCCCGGTGAGTTACTCCAGCATGTTGTGTCTATCTTCAATGAAAGAGGCTGTCAGGCAGCACACTCTGGTGGTTGGGTCGCAAAGATGCGGTGGGACCGAGGGGCTGCAGAGAAGGAGTCGGGCTGCACCATCGGGACCAAAGAGGGACCCAGTTGGGGAGGGGGGGAAGGGGGTTGGGGAGGGGGGGGAAAGGGGGTGAGCGCTGAGAGCAAAGAAGGACCTGACGAGTGTGGGGTGGGGAGCACCAAGTGCGAAAACTTTAATGAGTGCTTTTGTAACTTTGTTGGTGCTTGAAACGTGGGGAGTCTGTGTGTACTGTATGCAAAAACAAAGAATTTCACTTCACCTCGGTACCTGTGACAATAAAGTACAATTGAAAGGATCATCGATCGATCTCACTTCTAAACTTGACCCATCATCATCTGTAATTTGTCCAACAACAGTGGCGTCAACGGCAAAATTAAAAATGGAGCTTGCGCTGTGTCCGGCTACTCAGTCATGAATATAGAGTGAGTAGAGCACACAGCCTTCAAGTGCTCCCGTACTGATGGTTATTGAGGAATTCAAACAGACTGAGGTCTGTTAATGAGGAGGTCGAGGATCCAGTTGCAGAGAGATGATCAGAGACCCTGTTCCGAGAGCTTAACAACTGGCTTTTTTTAAAATCAAACCATTTATTCAATTATTAAAAATAATATTTACAATACAATAAAACAAAATAGAACCCACCACCATAATACAAGAAAAACAAATATACTAAATAAACTACGATACAACAATGTAACAATCCTTGTCAAGGATGCATTCAAACCCCCCGCGGTGCCCAGAGGTCCTGGAAATCCCGCAGGGTGCACATGGACTGAGTGTAGTTCCTCTCTAACACCACCCGGACGTGGACATAATCTCGGAAAAGGGGCAGGCAGCCGGCTCGGGCAGAGCCCTCTTCCACCTGGTGCCTTGACTCATGGATGGCCAGCTTGGCCAGACCTAGGAGTAACCCAACCAGGACATCTTCGGCCCTACCTTCTCCCCACGCACAGAATGTCCAAAGATGAAGATGGTGGGTGAGAAATGCTGCCAGAAGGCAAGAAGCAGACCCTTTAGATAATGGAACAGGGACTGCAGCCTCACACACTCCATATACACTTGGCACATAGACTCTTCCAGCCCGCAAAAGTGGGGGTTTGCTCAGCCGCAAGTACTCCACATATTTGAGCCCCTCTGACACCCGGTGGGGTGGGACAAGGCCCGGCTGCTCTCACGCCCGGGCTGTCGTCCTCTGCCGGCGGAGGGGGGCCCGGTCGAAGGCAACCAGGTTCCAGACTCTCAACAAGTCCTGGTAGAAGCCGGGCATCTCCAGCAGGGCGGCAAGCCTGATGCCCACCATCGGGATCCGCGTACCATAATAACTATCTTGGTGATGATGGCATTGAACTCCGAGCTGTAGTCTATAAACACTAGAGGGCATAGTTGCTGCTGTCTCTTCCCCAGTGACCCGGGTTCAATCCTGTCCTCCAGCGCTGTCTGTGCTGTGATTGCGTCTCCCTTTGACTAGGTGTGTTTCCCTCAGCTGCTCCAGTCTCCTCCCATTTCCCAATGATTGCTGCAGATACTCCCGAGTACTGTGAGATAAGAACCAAGGAGCAAGTAAGAGAAATAGATTGGAGAGATGGTTGGAAATAAGGAGCATATGTAATTGATTGGATTACCCTTCTGGGCCACATTAGGCCACAATAGTCCAAATGGGCTCCTTCTGTGTTGTAATTGGAGCCCCAGCCATTGTCAACCTGATGCTACAAAGCTAGGTGGCAGTGTGGGCTGTGATGAAGGTATGGAGAGAGGCTTCAAGGGATAATGACAGGCTGGGCGAGTAGGCGCTTATGGAACATCATGTGGAAAAGTTTCAAAGGTTTCAAATGTCTTTTATTGTCACATGTACCAATTAAGGTACAGTGATATGCGAATTACCATACAACAATACAGAAAAAAAGCAACAATACACACTAATACATAGAAGTTAACATAACCATCCACCACAGCAGATTCCCTGCATTCCTCACTGTGATGGAAGGCAAAAAAGTCCAAACTTCTTCCTCTTTATTCCTCCCGCGATCGGGACAGTCGAACCATTGATCGGAGTGATCAAATCTCCCGCAGCTGGCGGTCGAAACTCCGTCGGGGCAATCAAAACTGCCGCGTAGGAGCGAGCGTAACTCCCGCGGCTTGGGGTTCCCAATGTCGTTCTCTGACGAGACCACAGGCTTCGTAGTGTTGGCTGCAAGCACCCATGGTTGCAGTTCCGAGGTCGATTCCTGGCAAAGGGATCGCGGGCTCCGCGATGTTAAAGTCCCGTAGTCCCCCCGCGGTGGAGCTTTCGGAATCGGTCTCCAGCAAAGGCTGCCAACTCCTCGATGTTAGGCCGCAGTGCGGACGGAGATATGATACGGAAAAAAATCACATCTCCATCGAGGTAAGCGATTAGAACATTTTCCCCCCTCTCCCCCCCCATACAAAACAAGCTAAAGGAGAGAGAGAGAGAGGTAGAATGTCAGTGAGATGGGAGAGGAAGAGGGAGTGGGAGAGATGTTTTAGTGAGAGAGTGGAGTGTGTCCATGGGAGAGGGAGAGGGAGAGAGAGAGATGGATTATGTCAGGGAGACAGTCAGTAAGAGAGAAACAGATGGAGCATGTTAGTGACACTGTGTGTCAGGGAGAAATATAGGTGAAATGTGCAGTGCGAGCGATATGCAGTTGTAAGTGAGAGAGACTGTCGTTAACACCCTCTTTCTCTGACATTCACCATCTCTCTCTCTCTCACTGGCACACTCTCTCGCCCACTGACATTGTAACTGACACTCACTCCTTTTACTGGTGCCCTCCCCTAATTGTCCATTTACGGGTGCCCTCCCCTAATTGTTCATTTACGGGTGCCCTCCCCTAATTGTCCATTTACTGGTGCCCTCCCCTAATTGTCCATTTACTGGTGCCCTCCCCTGATTTCATATTCACTGATTCCATTGGTATCATACCAGTAAATAGAGAATTGGGGGAGGGCACCAGTAAAAGGACAATTAGAGGAGGGCACCAGTAAATGGGGTATTAGGGGAGGGCACCAGTAAATGGACAATTCCCCCAATTCTCTATTTACTGGTATAATACCAATAAACAAACCTCATCTGCCAGCCTATGATCCCTCCATTCCCTGCATCTAACGGATACCAGGTTGGCTGGATGGCAGAAGGCAAAAAGGGTGGCAATAAAGGGGGCTTTTTCTGGTCGGCTGCCAAACTAGTGGAGTTCCACAGGGTTCGGTGCTGGGGCTGCTGCTCCACATTATATATTAATGATTTGGATGAGGGAATTGAAGGCTTTGTGGCCAAGTTTGTGGATGATATGAAAATTGGTGGAGGGGCAGGTAGTGTAGAGAAAGCAGGGAATCTATAGAAGAATTTGGATAGGTTGGGAGAAATGGCAGATTGATATATAGTGTAGCAAAATGTGATCATGCATTTTAGTAGTAAGAATAAAGGCATAGTCTATTTTTTAAATGGGGAGAGAATCCAGAAATTGGAGGTGCAAAAGGATTTGGGAGTGCTGGTGCAGGACTATAAGGTCAATCTGCAAATGGGATCGGGGTATAGAAAGCGAACGCTATTTTGAGAGGGCTTGTATACAAAATAGTAAGATTAAACGAGAATTACCAGTTTGAAGTTTGATCTGTATTTTATGAGGAGTTACGATGAAGGATTACGTGAAGAACCCGCTCAGTGCGCAGGTGCGGCATACTTCCAAGCAGCGGTGTGGAATCACAGATAGACACAAGTATTTGAAGTAACATAGTAAAGAAAAAGAGACATCAATTTATCAGTTTGATCCATATAATGAGGGTGGGGGCGGAGGGCACGTAATCCCTCATCGTAACTCCTCATAAAATACAGATCAAACTTCAAACTGGTAAGTTCTCGTTTAATCTTACTATTTTACTTCGGAGTCACGTGAGTGACTACGTGAAGATTTCAAAGCTCTGTGATTTCAAACCGTGTAACAGTTTTACTCACTCACTGCCGAAAGCTCTTGAGGAAGGAAGTGTTATCGTAATTAACCAATGAATCTGTTTTTCAAGAAAACAAAAAGGTATTTATTAACAATAACAAAAATAAAATTGCTCCCCCGGGCTTAAATTAAATATTTGCAGCTTCTAATATCTTTGCTGCAAACAAATCAGGCTTCATCAATGGCTTATTGTAGAATGTTCGGAATGTGGACTCCCTCGACCATCCTGCTGTACTCAGGATGAGGTCAATAGGCACATCCATCCTAGCTGCCGTTGATGTGGAGGCTGCCCTAGTGGAATGAGATTTAAAGGTGTTAATATCTATCCCAGCAGCTTCCAATACCTGTTTTAGCCATCTTGAGATGGTTTGACTTGTTACCCGGCCATGAGGTTTTTTGTGGCTGACCCATAAGGCTTGTTCACTCCCTCTGATGTTGTGGGTTGTGTCGATATATTGTATTAGGTGGGTCACCACACACAACCGTGGCTCTGGTGGGTAGGCCTGGAATACCACTAGTGAATTGGATGTTCCTGGCCTGCTTTGTTTCACCAGACTTTGTAGAATGAATGTTATCTGGTCTGGAGTTGTTTTCATGTTGTCCAGTCTCAATTTGTGTAGCGACTGGACCCTCTGAGCAGATACCAGTGCCATCAGCATGAGCGTCTTCAGTGTTGATTGCTCGAGGCTGAGGGATCTAGCTGGTGGCCATTCGCGGAGGTATGTCAGGACGACACTGATGTCCCAAATATGGGTATACCTGGGCTTAGGGGGCTTGATGTTGTAAATGCCCCTCATCAGTTTAACCACCAGTGGATGGGATCCCATGGCCTGATGTCCTGCTGGTTTGAGGTACGCGGAAAGAGCACTGCGTGCCGTATTAATGGCACTGTAGCTGATCCCTTCATGATGGTGTAGATAGGCCAGGAACTCCAATACGTTGGTTACTGTGGCTGTTTCATATGATGTCCCTGTTTCCTGGCAGTACTTCTCCCATTTTTTGATGCTGGTTAAGTACTGCCTCTTGGTAGATGTTCGCAGGGATGCTGACATGGTGGTGATGGTTTGTTCGGATAATCCCAAGTCCAGATAGGGTCTGTTCAGAATCTGCAACCCAGGAGTTTAATGTCTTGATGGCATGGGTGGCTTATGCCTGACACTGGGTGAATCAATAGTCCTGGATGACTGGGAAACACCATTGGTGATTCCACCACCATGTCATGTAGTACTGGGAACCATGGCTGTGTAGGCCAGTCGGGTACCACCAAAATACCAGAAGCCGAGTCCATCTGGATTTTGCAAAATACCCGACTGATGAGGCAGAAGGGAGGAAAGGCATAGAAAAAGAACTTTCCCCAATCCAGCGTGAAGGCATCTACCGCTGCTGCCTCTGGATCTGGTTCCCAAGCGACATACATAGTTAACTGGTGATTTAGTCTTGATGCAAATAAATCGATATCTGGCGTTCCATATTGCTTGACAATTTTAGCAAATGCTTTAGGATTTAACATCCATTCGATGTTGTCATTGATTTTGCGTGACCTGGTGTCTGCCACTGTGTTTAGCTTACCTGGTAGATAGGTAGCTGAAAGCCAAATATGTCTTTCGCCACACCATTGCCAAATCATATTGACCAATTTGTCGCACGATAAAGATTTTATGCCGCCCATATGGTTAATATAAGCCACCACCGTAGTATTTTCTATTTGTAATCGAACATGCAAGTGCTGCATATTTGATGCATATGCTTTTAAACCATAAAAGGCGCCCAACATTTCTAAATAGTTAATGCCCAGTGTAGATAGTAATGATGATTCTGAGTTAGTCCATCTACCACCTGTGCTGGATATGGAGTTAGTTGCTCCCCAGCCTTGAGCACTGGCATCTGTTTGAAGAACTAAAATAGGATTAGTAATGATAATAGGACTAAAACTATGCCAAATATTTTGTGTCCACCACTGTAGCTCTGATATTGCTTCCGTGGGTAACATCATGACCCGATCATAGTGATCTTTATGTTGTTTTAGTGCCTGCACCTTTGCTCTTTGTAAATTTTGATAATGCAAAGGTCCAAATTGTATAGCCGGAAATGCTGCTACCATTTTACCAATTACTGTTGCTACTTGTCGAATAGTTGGTCCTTTGTTGACTATTAAATTATTGCATGATTGTGCTAATGCAATCATCTTTTCCCTTGGCAGGGTAATAGTCATTTGGACTGAGTTAATTGTGAACCCCAGGTAGTCCATAATAGAGGATGGATTTAACTTGGATTTATCTGGATGTAGGACGAATCCCAGAGTTTCAAGGAGCTGTTTTGTAGCTGAGACTGCTGCCACAGCTAATTCCATAGTTTTCCCTACTATGAGGATATCATCCAAATATGCCATGACTATATGTTTTTGTTTCCTTAATATTGCCATGGCTGGCTTTAATATTTTTGTGAACAATCTTGGGGCTGACGTGAGCCCATTAGGCAATGCTTTGTACTGCCACAGCTGCCCCATCCAGATAAATTTTAGGTATCTGCTATGATCCTTATGTATGGGTACTAGATAGTAAGCATCCTTGAGGTCAATGCTTGCCATGTAGTATCCTTTGGAAATCAGTTGTCTAGCAGTCACAAATGTTTCCATTTTGAAATGTATATACTTAACAAACTTGTTTAGGGATGTTAAGTCAATGATGATGCGACATCCACCATCTTTTTTGGTTTTGGTAAATATATTGGATACAAATTCCAAGGGTTCATGTTTGGTCTTTTCTATGACCCCCTTATTTATAAGTCTCACCAGTTCAGCTTGTCCCTCCCGTTGCTCTTTTTTGGAGGGAGAAAATACCCTTTCGGGCCAATGTTGAACTGGCGGTGTTGTTTCTGATATAAACTGAATTTTATATCCTCTAATGCTGTTGAGTATATACTTGTCACTGGTGATCATTCCCCATGCTTTCTTAAACAAGTGTAATCTCCCTCCTGTTAGTAAAGCACCCTTATTCTCTATATGCTGGTAGGAACCAGACCCACCTACCTCCATGGTTATTGGCGGTTGTGTCTTTTCTGTTTTCTGAGTGCTTTGTTCTGACGACGTGCTGGCGATGTTGGGGGGAGGCGCATTTTCCAGGGGGTCCGCGGCGGGCCCTGATCTAAAAAAGATCTTTGGGGATAATGCGGCCCCAAGTGTTCACCAGTCCCATATTCCAGACGTCGACTGGTGGATGCCGTGGGGTGCTGCCGCTTGGGTATCGGAGGTCGTGGTTTGCTCGTCCCGGGGCCTGCCCTCATGAGGCCGAAGGTTTTGGATGCCTCTTCCATGTCCTTCAGCTTTTTGTTCAGATCTTTCCCAAACAGCAATGAGTCAGCCTCCGCAGCTGGGGCTTTGCACAAGCCAGCAAATTTGGGATTGAGGGCAGGTCTTATATTTTCCCTCCGGAGATTGTTCAGTTCGAATTGTGTGGTACACATCAATGCCAGCACATCCTGCTGGTGTGTACTCATCTCCGTTGTCTCCACAGAACGAGCAAAGGCTGTGATAGCTGACGTCAGGAGCCTTAGGATCCGCTGTAGCTTAAGTTCTTGTGCCCGAATAGGGGCCCCCACATTTCCCCAGATTTGGCTGTTGAGGCTTTTTACCTTAAGGGCCTCACAGTTCTCTGGTGCTGTGTTCTTCCAGCACCTCGGCGAGCACCTTTTCCAGTAGAGGCTTGTTGAATAGGTGGTTAATACTGGCTGCCATTTTTGGCTCCAGAGGTGCTCCAGCCCATGGGGTTGCTACGAAGCGGTCCACCACACCCAACAGCCATTCCTGTTCCTGCACCCCATGCATACTCCCGATTTTGTCCGCCTGCCCCTGTTCCAGACCAGCCCTGCCCTGGTCACCAATGCTAGCCTCCTGGTATGAGGTAGCAAAGGGCAGTGCCTGACACGACACTATGGAGGAGGTACCTGTCCTGTCTCCCCGGGAGCGCTGCTGTTCCCGGTGGACCATCTCCCCCAGGACCTGCTGAATGCAGCTCAGGCGGCTGTCTCTCCTCCGTTTTGGGGGAGACATGTCCCCCTCCGACAAATCGGATTTGACCGGCCGATTGGTCTTTCTGGCCGCTTTCCCAGTCCGCCGTGCAGGCTCTGGCGTGACTGGGTCAGGCTCGGTCTCGGGGATAGCGAACCGCTCTGAGAGCGACGCTGCCGCCGGTTGCTGCCCCGCTGGAATTGAACGCTCCTCTGGTGGAGTTAAAGCGCGGGCAGTTCTGTTCGAGAGCTTTCTGCGTTGAGACATTCTTGCACCCTGCAAAACACTAAACGCGACTCTCCTCCGTTAAGTCCCAACGCACCGTTTACTTACCTGACGGTCCGTTTTAAAGCGCACTGCTGGCGTAATGCCGCGCCTGCGCACTGAGCGGGTTCTTCACGTAGTCACTCACGTGACTCCGAAGTAAAACAGGGATGTAATGCTGAGGCTCTATATGGCACTGGTCAGGCAGCATTTTGAAAATCGTGAGCAATTTTGGGCACCATATCTGAAGAAGGATGTGCTGGCTCTGGAGAGGGTCCAGAGGAGGTTTACAAGAATGATCTCAGGAATTTGTAGGTTAAGATATGATGAGCGTTTCATGGCACTGGGCATTGAAACATACATTGGAAAACGCAGCTCTGCACTCTCAACAAATCCTCTACATCCTTCCTATGACGAGGAGACTAGAAATACACACAATATTATAGATGTGGCCTAACCAAAGTCCCAGAAACTACAGCTACGCCTAGAAACTTTGTTAACAAATTTCGTGTTGTGGCTAACTAGCAGGATTTATTTCCCTTCATGAAATGAACGCTGCACTGAGCCCAGCACACGTTGTATATCTTGGTCGCTATTCGAGTTTTACATCAGAGTCTATAGTCACAGTCATAGGGTTATACTGAACTGAACTGAACTGAACTTTATTTATAGAGCACTTTAAAAACAACCACTGTTGCAACAAAGTGCTGTACATGACTAATCATAAACATAAAACAAAACAATAAAAACATTAAAAGACAGTAAAAACAATAAAAAACAATAATAGAAACACTAAAACAAGAGCAAAGTCTCATGTAGGGGCGAAAGCCAAGGAATAGAAAAGGGTTTTAAGAATAGTTTTGAAAATGGCCTGTCGAATGTGCAAAGGTAGAGTGTTCCATAATGTTGGAGCAGCAACAGAGAAGGCTCTATCCCCTCTGAGCTTCCGCTTGGACCTGATCAGCTGACCTGAGGCACCAAGCAGGAGCATATACAGTCCGAAACATATGGCTCTAAACCTTTCCTATCCATTCACTGATTCATTCTCTGGATCTGGTTCTCATTGCGAGGTCAGTGTTTATGAATTGCCCCGAGAAGGTGATGTAAACCAGGAATATTTGAAAACACAAGGAACTACAGATTCTGGTTTACAAAAGAAAAGAGGCAAAATGCTGGAGTAGACATCTATGGAGAACGTGGACGTGACCTTTAGGGACGAGATCCTTCTTCAGACTGATTGGTGTGGGTAGGAGGAAGGGAACTATTGGGGTCCCTGGGGGGAGGAGATGTACAAGACATCGAAGAGATGCTGTTGAGAGATTCATCTATGGTAGCAGGGATAAACCAAATTTACTGAAGCAAGAGGACATTTCCATTCTAGGTCATCTGCAATGTTTCCTTTTGTTAGTGAATGGGGTTTAGAAAAGAGACACCTGTCTGTATCTCCACCTGCACATCCGTCCAAGGATCCTAGCAGTCCTTCCATGTGCCAGAGGTTCATATGCACCTCTTCTAACCTCATCTACTGCATTCAAATATTCCGATGCAACCTCCTTTACAATGTCGAGACCAAGCCAAGGCTTGCCGATTGTTTTGCTGAACATACACTCAATTTGCTCAGAAACTATCTCTAGTTTTCCTCCTCCCTGAAGGGGTTTGACCTGAAACGTCATCTATTCCTTTTCTCCAGAGTTGCTGCCTGACCCGCTGAGTTACTCCACCATATTGTATCTATCTTCGGTGTAAACCTGGAGTTCCTTCCTACACCTTTGCAGGCTTTTTCCTGCTCCCACCTCTCTTCCAGCTTTTCCTTCCTCCAGAGAATAGTTGAGGCCCAGTGATGTTAAAACCCGGATGGATTCTGAGTTTCCAAGATTTATATGTTCTAAAATATTCTTAAGTAAATCACGTCTCTAACATGTATAAATATTTGTCATGTTTCTCTGAATTATAAATAAAGAACTAGTATATTTTGAGTGCTGGCTGGTCGAAAGCGAAAACAAGATTTTCAAATAATCTTCTGTGTCTTCCCGTACACATCTAAAAATATCAGAGTCTAATTTTGTATTTCACATGCATGCTGACCATTATGTTTGTCCGAGCTGCTACCATGTTGGTGCCTATGTTTGGCCCGTAGCCCCTGAAACCCTTCCAATCTATGGACCTGCCCAAATGTCTTTAAAAGGTTGTAATTGTACTTACTTTTAGCAGTTTTACAAATGATAGTAATAGAATTACTATACAGCGGTACGGCGGAGTGTCGGTAGAGTCGCTGCCTCCACCAGGGACCCAGGTTCGATCCTGACTACAGGTACACTCTGTACGAAGTTTGGACGTTCTCCCCGTGACCTGCTGCTTCGGTTTTTTCTGGGATCTCCGGTTTCCTCCCACACCTCAAAGAAGTATAGGTTTGTAGGTTGATTGGCTGGGTATAATTGTAAATTGTCCCTAGTGTGTGTAGGATAGTGTTAATGTGCAGAGTTCGATGGTCAGCGCGGACCCGGTGGGCCGAAGGGCCTGTTGCCGCACTGTATCTTGAGATAAACTAAACAAGACAATAAATTAAGATCCAATCTTGACTAAGACGGGAAGGCTTTAGAATGTCGAAAGGCCGTGGGAGAGATTTACTGAGCGTTGCAGGGAGGAGGGATTTTATTTATTATTTTATTTATTTATTTTTAATTTTTTTTAACATATATTTTTTATTAGAAGTACAGTAAATTACAGTAAAACACATCACATATATCTTATTACATTTGTTGTACTACTTCGTTTTTCGAGCTTTAAAAAAAGGTAGAAATAAAATAAGTAAGGAAAGTGAGCAAGAATCGTGAAAGTGCAGGAAAGTGTTGGGAGAAGAAAGCCCCTTAGGGAAAAGTTAGAGAAGGAAGTAAAGAAAGAAAATAGACCCTAGAAAGAAAAGAAAAAAAAGGAAAAACAATCGCTCTTTTATAACACAAAACTCCGCAAAAAAGGATATACCAACCGTGTTTTTTTTTGTTTTTAAATTTTATTACCCCGTTACCAAATCCTAGTACCATTTATATTTTAAATTACTATTGCACCGGAGGAGGGATTTTAGATGGACATGCAGAGCTTTAGTTTAGTTGAGGGATACAGTTTGAAAACAGGCCCTTCAGCCCACTGAGTCCATGCTAACCAGCGATCCCCATTCACTAGCACTATCCTACGCTCAGGACCATTTACAATCTTTACCGAAGCCAAGTGACCTGCAAACCTGAACGTCTTTGGAGGGGGTAGGAAACCGTGGCACCCGGGGAAAACCCATGCAGTCACAGGGAGAATGTACAAACTCCATACAGACAGCACCTATAGTCAGGATTTAACTGGGTTTCTGGTGCTCTAAAGGCAGCAACTCTACTGCTGCACCACCATGCCACCCCTGGAGCTGGAGCTGTTCTCCTTGATGTTGTGAAGAGGACCGATGGAGGTGTTTATAATCAGCAAGGGTGCAGCCATTATTGAAAGAAACTTTTCCCACAAGTGCAGTGTTCAAAATCAGTGGACTTTAAATGAAACTAAAGCAGCACCCAGGACATATTTTATAAGTGTGTGATTGGGGTCTGTAGTGCATTGACAGGATGGCTAGTCATAGCATTATACAGCACAGAATGGGGGTCTTTCGACCCAACTTGTCAATGTTGACTAAGATGCTCCATCTAATACTATTTGCCTGTATTTTGTGTTGTTAATTGGCTTTGGTAAAATTGTAAATTGCCTCTAGTGTGTAAGATAGTGCTGGTGTGATCGGATAATCGATGGATGGCGCGGACTCGGTGGTCTGTTTCCACATTGTATCTCTACAATCTAAAGTAAAATCAGTGCTGAAAATCTCACCGCAGATTAAGCTTGGGGATCACTGAAAAAAAAATCACGGTGGGAAGGGCTTACACTGGAGGATGACCTGCTGTGGCAAAACAAAATCCCACCAGAAAGTTAAGTGTGGACTTTCCCAATGCACGGTAAGCCTCAGGAATACTGGCAGAGTTGGAAATGTCTGGTTTGAATAGACTTCCATGGAACAGTGCAGGATTTTTGGGAGCTCTGTGAATGAATTTCCAGGACAATAAACGTGGGAGAGATGAAGGGAATCCAAGTGCCCAGAACTCTAGCCTCAGCATCACCAGAAAGATTTGAGGGAACAAATATCAGGGACCTGCTGGCAAGTCCCCAGGGGGGAAGCTAGGCAGATGCACGCACAATTGAAGTGTGAGGGAATGTCTACAAACATTCACTGAAAATTTGGGATAGGTCGAGGTATTTGCAAACAAATGGCTGTGAAAGAGGGAGCGGAAAATAGCAAAATGGAGAGGAAAAAAACATCTGTCACAGGGAACTTGGGAAATATTATTAGACTTAGTCACTGTGGAAGGGAGATAAGTCGCAGGGAGTGTTCTGAGGATGCAATGAACGGGCTTGATAGGGGGGAAGTACTGGTAACAGCTAGATCTTCGATAAGGAACTCACTTAAAATAAAGGCTCATGTGTTAGAGAGGCAAGGATTAGCGCTGCTGGTTGCCTATTTAAAGACTAGGAATGAATGGGGTATTTCCGTGATTGTGTGCAGTTTTGGTCTCCTAATTTGAGGAAGGACATTCTTGCTATTGAGGGTGTACAGCGTAGGTTCACCAAGTTAATTCCCGGGATGGCGGGACAGACATATGATGAAAGAATGGATAGACTAGGCTTATATTCACTGGAATTTAGGATTAGAGGAGATTTTATAGAAACACATACAATTCTGAAGGGATTGGACAGGCCAGATGCAGGAAAAATGTTGCCGATGTTGGGGAATCTGGCAACAGGGGTCACAGTTTAGGAGTAAGAGGTAGGCCATTTAGGATTGAGATGAGGAAAAGCTTTTTCACCCAGAGAGGTGTGGATCTGTGGAATTCTCTGCCGCAGAAGGCAGTGTAGGCCAATTCACTGGATGTTTTCAAGAGAGTGTTAGATATAGCTCTTAGGGCTAACGGAATCAAGAGATATGGGGAGAAAGCAGGAACTGGGTACTGATTTTGGATGATCAGCCATGATCATTTTGAATGGTGGTGCTGGCTCTTAGGGCCGAATAACCTACTCCTGCACCTATTTTCTATGTTCATTGTAAAGGTCCCACATAGGAGATTTGTGGGCACTTAGTATTGGCGGTAGAGTACTGACATGGATAGAAACTTGGTTGGCAGACAGGAAACAAAGAGTAGGGATTAACGGGTCCCTTTCAGAATGGCACTCAGTGACGAGTGGGGTACCGCAAGGCTCGGTGCTGGGACCGCAGCTATTTACAATATACATCAATGATTTGGATGAAGGGATTCAAAATAACATTAGCAAATTTGCAGATGACACAAAGCTGGGTGGCAGTGCGATCGTTGAGGTGGATGCTATGAAAATGCAGGGTGACTTGGACAGGTTGGGGGAGTGGACAGATGCATGGCAGATGAAGTTTAATGTGGATAAATGTGAGGTTATGCACCTTGGTATCAAAACCAGGAAGGCAGATTACTATCTAAATGGTGTAAAGTTGGGAAAAGGGGAAGTTCAATGGGATCTGGGGGTCCTTGTTCATCAGTCTATGAAAGTAAGCATGCAGGTACAGCAGGCAGTGATGAAAGCGAATGGCATGTTGGCCTTCATAACAAGAGGAATTGAGTATTGGAGGAAAGAGGTCCTTCTGCAGCTGTACAGGCCCCTAGTGAGACCACACCTGGGGTATTGTGTGCAGTTTTGGTCTCTAAATTTGTGGAAGAACATTCTTGCTATTGAGGGAGTGCAGCGTAGGTTCACAAGGTTAATTCCCGGGATGGCGGAACTGTCCGAGAGAATGGAGCAGCTGGGCTTTTATACTCTGGCATTTAGAAGGATGAGAGGGAATCTTATTGAAACATGTACGATTATAAAGGGTTTGGACAAGCTAGAGGCAGGAAACATGTTCCCGATGTTTGGGGAGTGCAGAACCAGGGGCCACAGTTTAAGAATAAGGGGTAAGCCATTTAGAACGGAGACGAGGAAACACTTTTTCACACAGAGAGTTGTGAGTTTGTGGAATTCTCTGCCTCAGTGGACGGTGGAGGCCGGTTCTCCAGATACTTTCAGGAGAGCTAGATAGGGCTCTTAAAGATAGCGGAGTCAGGGATATGAGGAGAAGGCTGGAACGGGGTGCTGATTGTGGATGATCAGCCATGATCGTTCCTATGCTCGTTTTGACCGGGACAACAAAACACCAGCCATCAAAGCTGCCCCACCCCCGAACGAACAACCCCTCAGTCTCTCCACCTCTACTGTACAAGGCACACTGAGCAAAGTGAATGAGCACAAAGCTGCCGGCCCTGATGGCATCCCCGGGCGGGTGCTCAGGGCATGTACTGGACAACTATCCCTGGTCTTCACTGACATTTTCAATCTGTCACTGGCCCAGGGTGTCGTCCCCACTTGCCTCAAGACCTCAACCATTGTGCCAGTGCCCAAACAGTCAGCTTCAGGGAGTCTCAACGACTTCCGCCCAGTGGCACTCACCCCCGTCATCGCAAAGTGCTTTGAGCGGCTGATCTTGGCTCACCTCAAAGCCAGCCTCCCCTCCACACTGGACCCCCATCAGTTTGCCTACTGGCCCAACAGGTCTACAGAGGACGCCATATCGGCGGCCCTACACTCTGCCCTGACCCACCTGGACAACAACAACTCCTACATCAGGTTGTTGTTCATCGACTTCAGTTCCACATTTAATACTGTCATCCCCGCCAGCTTGATCACCAAATTCAGCGGACTTGGCATCACCACCTCCCTCTGCAATTGGACACTGGATTTCTTCACCAACAGACCACAGTCTGTTAGGATCAACAACCTCACCTCCTCCACTATAACACTGAACACCGGCGTGCCACAGGGCTGTGTGCTCAGCCCTCTCCTCTACTCCCTCTTCACCCATGACTGCGTCCCTAAGTGTGGCTCCAACGCCATCATAAAATTTGCCGATGACACCACGATGGTAGGACTAATCAGCGACAACAACGAATCAGCTTATAGGTAGAAGGTCCAGAACCTGTCAGCCTGGTGTGCCAATAATAACCTCGTCCTCAACTCTAAGAAGACGAAGGAAATCATCGTTGACTTCAGGAAGACCAGAGGTGGCAGACATACCCCCATGCACATAAACGGGACTGAGGTGGAGCGCGTCTCCAATTACAAATTCCTTGGGGTACACACCTCAGAGGATCTGTCCTGGTCCCTCAATACCACCAAACTGATCAAAAAGGCATAGTAGCGCCTTTACTTTCTGAGGAGGCTTAAGAAAGCTCACCTGTCCCCCCAGATTCTGTCCAATTTCTACTGCTGTACCATCGAAAGCATCCTGACCACCTGCTTCACGGTATGGTACAGCAGCTGCACCACAGCTGACAGGAAGGCACTGCAACGGGTGGTGAAAACCGCTCAGCACATCATCGGTGCCCCGCTCCCTGCCATGGATGCCCCTCACCGAAAACGGTGTCTGAGACGGGCCGGGAAAATCATCAAGGACCCCTCTCACCCTACCCTAACTATTTGCCCTCCTCCCATCAGGGAGGCGGTACAGGAGCCTCAGGTCTCGCACAAGCAGGCTGAGGAACAGCTTTTTCAATAACACCATTACACTGCTGAACAGTCCTGTCGTTAGCTATCTTTAGACTCCCATTTGTATACATTTATTTGCCTATGTACCAGTTTAATTCATCCACAGTTCACACATTGTTAACCAGTATTTTTATTTGTATTTTTATTTTGAACTTTTATTTTTATTTCTACTATCTTGTACTATGACCAGACGCTAAACTGCATTTTGTCGTACCTGTACTCGTATTTGTGCAATGACAATAAAGTTGAATTGAATTGAATTGAATGATCACATTGAATGACGGTGCTGGCTCGAAGGGCCGCATGGCCTACTCCTGCACCTATGTCTATTGTCTATTCAAAAATCTTTCTGCCTTAAAAATATTCACTGACTTGGCCTCTTCAGCCTACTGTGACAAATAATTCCACAGATTCACCACCCATTGGTTATGATTAAGCATGTGTAAGTTATCCCAAGAGCATGATGGCTCTAGGAAAGTAATTGTTCCTGAATCTGGAGGCTTCTTTACCTCCTGCCCGACAGTAGCAGCAAAAAGAGGGCCCTACCCAAGTGATGGAAATCCTGAAGATAAATGCCACTTCTTGTGGCAGTGCCCCGTCGGCCATGATTTCAGTGAATTGGAGGAGCAGGTGCATGGGCTGGGTGGCCTTTTCCTGCGCTTAATTTTTATGTTTGTATGAAATCAGCATCCAGAAATCAGGATTCACTGGGAATATTGAGTGAGCCCCATACCACCGCAGGTCAAGTAACCCCGTTTCTGAAAGACCTGGATGGGAATTTTGCCTGCTTGCTCCCCCTGCTGTTTGAAGGTTTACCTGAGTCTGGTCCACCCTAACAAAACCTTTGGTCAGAGGTGAACGTTTGCAGATAAGATAATGGTGTTTAACAGACTTTTAGATAGGCATGTGGATATGCAGGGACATGGAGGGCTATGGATCATATGCAGGTAGAGTAATTAAACTTGGCATCATGTTCGGCACAGACATTGTTGGCTGAAGGACCCGTTCCTGTGCTGTACTGTTCTATGTTTCAGTGTGCGGTCTTAAGACCGCTGACGGCCCTGTGCCACTTTCCCGAGTTACTCACGAACTCTCCCGAGTTTTCCCCTTGATTCGAACTCGGAGAATTACGGTAATAGCCGTTCGTAGGTACTCGGGGCTATTTTTTTAACTCGTGGACATTTTTCAACATTGAAAAAACGTACCGACTTACCTGATGCCCTGATGTTCCTATGGCTGGCATTACGAGCCGCTAGGAAACATCTACGGACTCCTACGACCTCCCACGAGCTTGCTACCGACATTCCCTGAGTTCAAATCAAGGGGAATACTCTGGAGAGTTTGTGTGTAACTCGGGAAAGTGGGACAGGGCATTTAAAAGACATGTCCTGACCCTGGTAGTGGGCACTGGAGAAAGATATACAGCAGATTCACATCTGCATCGACCCACACGAGGGGTGTAGGGCATTTCTGCTGCAGAACGTGGCCTATGAAGTTCTGGGCAGTCACACAGAAATTGGCTTTAAAAATGTTTTTTTTAGGAGGTGGGCTTCTTTTCTGAGCTTTAAGGTATGTTAGACTGAAGTTTCAGGAAGTAGCTTGTGTTTCTCAAGGGGAGGGGCCATGTGGTATAGCCAATTTTCTTAATGTTCTTCAGAGTGCCTGAGTGAGGTTGGTCACCTGTAGCCTGGCAGTAAGGGCCCACCTTGAAACTTGGTGAGTACTCTTCTGGGCCAGGGGTTATTAAGGATGGTGTGACACTTCTGTGGCAGGGGAGTGGAGTACACGAGCCAGGTAGGTGTCTTCCCTCTCTCTGTTTCTCTCTCTCTCCACTGAAGGCGTGAATCAGGAAATGGAGTTGTATGTGAAACTGGCTTGGGCTGCTTCTGCCCTCAAGGGCTGAGCCCACGGGTGCCAAGGGAGTTTGAAAGCCTTGGTCTAATGCAGGGCAACATAAGTGGAGTGCGGTGTGGTGGACACAAAATGCCGCAGCAACTCAGTGCGTCAAGCAGCACCTCCGGGGAAAAGGAATAGGTGACATTACGGGTCGAGATCAGACCTTCACCAGAGGTGGAGAAAGGGCCGTTATACAGCAGGGAGGGCAGTGTGTAGGGACATAGGTGCTCAACTCGAAAGGCAGGGGTTGAGTGGACTGGCTTGGATTGAGGGAATTGATGGTGCTGGTGTGTTATGGTCATGAACTCCAGTGAGAAGTTGGGACTTTTTTGGATTAAGAATCTCAACGCTATATTCATGGATGCAGCCTCAACAGATCTACGGGGCGAGGAAGGCCAAAGTTTCACAATCGTATCCACCTCAGTTTTATTTGGTGACTCCGTAAGCAATGGATTCATAGTGTGGTGCCGTCTACACTAATCCCAATCACCCACATTAGCACGTATCCTACGCCTTACCTATTTGAATGCCTGTCTAAATGTATCTGAATTCGATTACCACCTCTGACAGCACGCTCTTGATATCAACCACCTTGAAACATTCTCTGCTGCACCACATTATGAATCCTGGATTTAAGGAAACACCTAAGTGGATAAGACTGAGTTTGTGAAAAAAAAACTTCCTCTCATATCCCCTTTCAAACTCCTTCCTCTCAGGTTAAACCTCTGTTCTTTTATTTAGTTTATAAACTTCTACTAAGAGGAAATGGTTTTGGCAATTTTACTGGAACTATGCACATTGTAATTTTCCACACCTTGGTCAGGTCCCCCTCAGTCTCCACTGCTCCAGTGAAAACAAGCCAAATTGATTCAATCTCTGCCCATAACCCCATCCATCAATCCATCCATCCATAACTACACTTTCCATGCAACTATAGACAACCTCATCATTCCTAAAGGGTGGTGAACAGAACCAAAAAAATGCTTCCCGTGTGACCTAACCACTATTTTAAACGTATGCAACGCAACGCTCAAACTTTTATATTTTATGCCCTGAACTATGAAGACAGGCATGCCATCTACCTTCAACACCACGCCATCGACCTGTGTCACCACTTTCAGGGAGCAATGGACTTGCACCCCAAGGTCTCTCCGTTCACCAACATCTACTGCAAAGTTAGTTTAGTTTAGAGATACAGCGTGGAAACAGGCCCTTCGGCCCACCAGCGATCCCCGTATATTAATACTATGCTACACACACCTGGGACAATTTACAATTTACCAAGCCAATTAGTCTACAAACTTGTACATCTTTGGAGTGTGGGAGGAAACTGGAGCAGCCGGAGAAAACCCATGCAGGTCACTGGGAGAACGTACAAATTCCGTACAGACAAGCACACATGGTCAGAATCGAACCTGGGTCCTGGCACTGTAAGGCACTGTAAGGCAGCAACTCTAGTATTGCACCACCTTGCCCGTCCCACTGTTACCACAATGTGATGTGCTACCACCATTTGACTTCCTAAAATGCATCACCTCACACGTACTAGGAATAAATTCCATCTGACAACATTCCACCCAACATTCTATCTGACTCATATCTCGCTGTAGCCTTGGTCATGCTCCCGAACCACAACATCGGCAACATCCGTAGACTTACTAATCAAACCACCTGCATTTGCATCCAAGCTGTTGGTGCATATCATAGACACTCAGTGTCACAGCACTAATCCCAGTAATACACCACTGGTCACAGACTTGGGGCGGAGTTATGGATGGATGGAGTGGCAAGTGGCGCAGCGGTAGAGTTACAGCCTAGGGGCCCAGGCTCGTTCCTGACTATGGCGCTTTCTGTATGGAGTTTATACGTTCTCCCAGTGACCATGTGGGTTTTCTCCAGGTGCCCTGGTAATCCCCCACAATCCAAAGATGTACAGGTTTGTAGGTTAATTGGCTTGGTATCATTGCAAAATGTCCCTAGTGTGTGTAGCATAGTGTTGAGGTACGGGGATCGCTGGTCAGTGATCGGTCGAAGGGCCTGTTTTGATGCTGTGTCTCCAAAGCCTAAATGTCTACAGACTTCCAATCGGTTTTGATGCTGTGTCTCCAAAGCCTAAATGTCTACAGACTTCCAATCTGTATTCCAATAGAAAAGGTTTAGAGGGATATGGATCAAAGCACATTCAAATAGGACCAGACCAGACATAGTCAGCATAGACGAGATGGGGCAAAGGGCTGCATAGCTCTGTGATTATTGCACTGTTAGAGGGAGTTGGTAGTGTATGAATGGGCTGGTGTACTCTCCACAGTACAATACTGACAGAGCTACAAGGAGAGTTGTGGTTGTTCATAAGTGATAGGAGCAGAATTAGACCATTCAGCCCATCAAGTCTCCTCCGCCATTCAATCATGGCTGATCTTTCTCTCCTTCCTAATCCAATTCTCCTGCCTTCTCCCCATAACCTTGTAAAGGTCACCAGAGTGCTCGGAGCAGGGGGAAGGTGCAACTGGAGTGAACCTACTGCCCTGACGATGGAGCCCAGTGCCATCACCACTGAGGATATTGTCAAACTTTGCCAATACAGCAATGGCAGGCTGGGCCCTTGCTATATGACCAGTGTCCCAGCACCCATCCCTATAATACACCACTGGTCACAAACCTGGGGCGGATGGATAGGGCGGCACGGTGGCGCAGCAATAGAGTTGCTGCCTCACAGCGCCAGAGACCCGAGTTCGATCCTGACTACGGGTGCTGTCTGTACGGAGTTTGTACATTCTCCCCGTGACCTATGTGGGTTTTCTCTGGGAGCACCAGTTTCCTCCCACACTTTAAAGACGTGCAGGTTTTTAGGCTAATTGGCTTAGGTAAAATTGTATAAGGTGCTTAGTGTGTGTAGGATAATGTTAGTGTATGTGGACCACTGGTTGCATTGGAATCGGTGGGCTGAAGGGCCTGTTCCTGCACTGTATCTCTAAACTAAACCTAAATGGCACTGATGCATGTAACACCAGGACATGGGCAAAAGGCCTAAGAACTGGCCATTTGGCCCTCTGAACCTGTTCTGCCTTTCAATAAAATCATCATTATCTTTTATTCCATTGTCACCTTACTGCATTACAGTAAATTTGATGATTCCCTTATCTTCCCCACCATCCGGGTCATGTCTTCTTCTCACTGCCACCATTGGGCAGGAGGTAAAGCCTGAAGTCTCACACCATCAAGTGTTGCAACAGCTTTTGGGGCGGCACGGTGGTGCATCGGTGGAGTTGCTGCCTTACAGCGCCAGAGACCCAGGTTCAATCCTGACTATAGGTGCTGTCTGTACGGAGTTTGTAGGTTCTCCACATGACTTATGTGGGTTTTCTCCTGGAGTTCCAGTTTCCTCCCACACTCCAAAGACATACAGGTTTAAAGGCTAATTGGCTTTAATAAAATTGTAAATTGTCCCTAATGTGTGTGGGATAGTGTTAGTGTACGGGGATCACGGGTCGGCGTGGAATCGAAGGGCTGTTTCCGCACTGTATCCCAAAACTAAACAGCTACCTTCCTACAATCATTACATTCCTGAACTGACCTACCCAACCCTAATCCAACATCAACCGGAACAATATGGACCACCTCTTGCACTACCATGGACTTATTTTCCATTTCTTAGTAACTTATATGTTGCACAGTCATTTTCTTCTTACTGAGTTTGTAAAATGTATGTGTAACATGTGTATAACTTGTTCTTGTGTGTTATGTGAGTCTATGTGCTTGTGAAGCTGCTGCAAGCAAAATATTCAATTGTACCTGCATTTCACCCTGCTTGTGTTTATGACGATAAACTTGACTCGACACGACTTGACGACTTGATATCCAAAAATCTCCAAATCTCTTTCGGTAGTATACTCATCCTAGCCACCATGCCTTGTCAGTCCCCTCTCAAGGAGAGAATTCACCATCCTTTGGGTGAAACAATTTATTTTGACCATAATCCTGAGTACATGGCCCTTACTCTGAGACTGTGGATCCAGACTTTAGCCAGGAGAAGATATCCTCTCTGACTCTACACTGCCAAGCTGTGTAAGATATTTATGTTTCAGTAGGATCACCTCTCACTCTTCGAAACTCAGATTGTCAGCCAAGCCTGTTTAATCACTGAGTACTGGGCAGGATAGCAGGGGGAGTTCTTTGCTGGACCGTGGAACTTGTACATCCACAGGGAGAAGGCATGGCTTTACCTGGAAGATGGGACCAGTTTTTTTGCTGTCTTCAGAGAGGTGTTCATGTCTCTCAGTCATGAGGTCTTCAGCTCTGGGACTGAAGTTGCAGACAACAACTTGCTACAAACCTTCCAACCATCCTTAATGTGGGGTGTTGCATGTGCAGTATGCATGAAGCGTGGGAGTATGCATGACCAGGCATGTAGTGTGTTTGCAGTGTTGGAAGTATGTTTGGTGGGGGGGGTGTGTATATGTGTGTACAGTGTGGTGTGTGTACAGTCCAGGGCATGTGTGTACATTGTGAGGTGTGTGTACAGTGAGTGGTGTGTGTGCATTGTGTGTGTATGCACGTGCGCTGTATGAGATATGTAGACTGAAGTGTGTGTACAGTGTGTGATGTGTGTGTAATGTGTGTACTGTGTGGACTGTGTGTACTGTGTGGAGTGTGTATGTACAGTGTGGAGTGTGTGTACATTGTATGTACAGTGGAGTGTGTGTGGAGTGTGTGTACAGTGTGGAGCGTGTGCGCAGTGTGGGGTGTGTGTGCGCAGTGTGTGTGTACCGTGTGAGTATTGTGTGGGTTGTGTGTGTACAGTGTGGGGTGTGTACAATGGTGTGTATATGGTTTGTGTAGGGTATGTATGTACAGTGGGTGTGGTGTTTGTGTGTACAGTGTGTGGGATGTGAGGTGTAATAAGATGCGACAGGGTCTTATCATAGACGGCAGTATGGATTTGTCAAGGGTCAAAGGAAACTGGTTGGGTCTCTCTGCCCAAGGAAGAAGTGGGCTTAGACTATCATGGATTGGATAATGATACAGAGGGATTGTACGAAGATGACCTGGTCAGGACCATGGAACTGAAAACTGGTGAAGTGCCTGAGGACATCTGAAGGGTCAACAGATGAAAGTGGGCTGGCTCGCGATCGGGGATGAGTTCAAATCATGGTTAGAAGAACGAAGAGAGACACAAGGAGCTGGAGTAGCTCAGCGGGTCAGGCAGCATCTCTGGAGGAAAGGAATAGGTGACGTTTTGGGTTGAGACCCTTCTTCAGGAAGTTTGGTGGGGCAAGAGCAGGCTGAACCAATGGGTCTGCCAGGGATGTGGGCAAGTGGAAGAGAGCAATGCGGGGCTGGAGCACTGTAAAGATTGATGGCTGTGGAGGGAATAGATCACCCAATGTCTGTGAACGTGTGCGAGATGGTATTCGGTAGAGGGGTTGTGGTCCAGAGGGAGATGGGGGGAGGGAGGAGGTATCAGAGCTGATACGAGATAGAGGTCAGTACAGACCACAGCGGCACCGTCTTGTTGGTAGGTTTGGGGATGATATCAAAGTTGGTTCCTAGCGAACGGACCGCTGCACGTTCTACAGGTGACGAGTTAAAGTGAGTGAGGTGTCCATGGAGGAGGATCAGGATTCTGCAAACAGGGGAAAGATTCCACATGAAGAGTCCCGCGCACAAAAATGGGAGCGGAGAAGAGATGAAATTCTTCTGGATATCTGGATTCATTGAGATGGGACATAAGGATGAATGTGAGGTCTCTGCTGAGGACTGATTGTTATGGATTTAGGAAGTCAAAATCAGAAGGGGCGGTGATAAATTGGCAGGATTGGGACTGGAAAGGTGTCTGAAGAAACGTCGGGGGAGGAGGATCTAGAAGAGCAGCAGAATTCAGGATCTGCTGTAGTTTGCAATCTTTTCCGCCTGAATGAAAGGTAAAAGTGTAGTTTTGTCTCGATGGAGAGAGGCTGTGGAATGCTGGAATATGGGTGATCTCTCCCCCCCCCCCACCCCTCCATAAACCAGACAAAATCTTTCCCCTAGTCTCACCCAAATAAGAGGCGGCCGATCTTGACCACATCAAGACTTCCGTTCCGATTGCTGGGTCGAATTTGCCATTTGCACTTTGCAACTCTGGCCCGGCCGGAACCAGCAGATCCTTTCCCTAATGCCCCTGTCCCACTTAGGAAACCTGAACGGAAACCTCTGAAGACTTTGTGCCCCACTCAAGGTTTCCGTGTGGTTCCCGGAGGATCCCAGAGGTTTTTGTCAGTCTCTCTACCTGCTTCCACTACCCCCCCTCTCCCACCCCAGGCTGTGACCTCTATTGGGGCGGCAAAACAGGCAATCCAGAAAGGCTCTGGAACCAAGAGTGCCTGAAAAACGGTAGTGGACGTAATTTGAAACATGATGGAATGTTGGCCTATATCACAAGCAGCAATGAGGGTAAAATTGAGAAATCTTTGACCCAACTAGGAGGGCTTCATGCAGTCCTAACCACCCTGGATAAGGCAGGGATGAGCCTCTATTTGGAGGCAATGCAGGGAAGGTTCGCTGAGTTGATCCCTGACGAAGTAATTGATACGCAAAGAGAGGTTGGGCAGATTAGAAGCTTTGAAGAATGAGAGAGGGCCTTCTCTGTGGTGAATCTCTGGAACTCTCTGCCACAGAGGGTAGTTGAGGCCAGTTCATTGGCTATATTTAAGAGGGAGTTAGATGTGGTCCTTGTGGCTAAGGGGATCAGGGGGTATGGAGAGAAGGCAGGTACGGGATACTGAGTTGGATGATCAGCCATGATCATATTGAATGGCGGTGCAGGCTCGAAGGGCCGAATGGCCTACTCCTGCACCTAATTTCTATGTTTCTATGTTTCTGGACAGCATCAGATTCTGAAAGCGGTGGCAGTGAGTGTAGAGAGGATTTCCCCAGTGAGGATATCTGGAACCCGGGACAATGTTTTAGGATAAGTGCTTTGCTCATTCAAGGTGGAGATGGGGAGGAACTTCTTCTCTGCCAGCTATGGAATTCTCTCCTCCTGAGAGCCATGGAACTGGTGCTACTGTCTGCTTCAGCCTTGAACACATTTAGATGTGGTGCTGCTGTGGGTGACAGGAACGTGGAGTTGAGGAAAAGACAGTTGTCCCATGCTGAATACTGGAGCATGCTCAGAGGGCTGAATCAACTATTCCTGCATCTATTCGTCAAGACAAGTTGATACAACCTTTAAGAAACAATCAGACAGGTACATAGATAGGACAGGTTTGGAAGAGTATGGGCCAAAAGTGGGCAGGTGGGACGATTGTAGCTGGAACATGTTGGCCAGCGTGGACAAGTTGAACTGAAGGGCCTGTTTCCACACTGTATCACTCTATGACTAAGGAACTGCAGCTGCTGGTTTATTTTTTTTAAAAAGACAGAACTCAGCGGATCTGGCAGCATCTCTGGAGGATGTGAATAGGTGACATTTCAGGTCAGAACCCTTCTTCAGCTTGAATCGGGCCAGTAAAAACATGGCAAGGATTGTGACTGGGAAGGAGGAGTCTGAGGGGTGAGGATATACAAGAGCAGCAGAAATGAGGAGTCATTGAAGTTCAGTTGAGTTTAGTTTATTGTCACTTGTACCTAGGTATGGTAAAACCATTTATTGGTGCATGCTAACCAGTCAGCAGAAAGACAATACATGATTACAATTGATCCATTTACACTGCATTGATACAAGATAAGGGAATAACGTTTAGTGCAAGGTAAAGCCAGCAAAGCGATTAAGGGTAGTCCGAGGGTCACCAAAGAGGTAGAGAGTAGTTTAGCACTGCTCTCTGGCTGTGGTAGGATGATTCATTTGCCTGATAATAGCTGGGAATAAACTGTCCCCGAATATGGTGGTGTGCGTTTTCACACTTCTATACTTTTTACTTGATGGGAGAGGGGAGAAGAGGGAGTGGCCATGGTGCGAATTCTTCTTGATTATGCTGCTGGCCTTGCCGAGAAAGTGTGAGGAATAAATGTAGTCAATAGAAGAGGGGTTGGTTTGTGTGATGGTGTGGGTTGCGTCCACAATTCTCTGCAATTCCGCTCGTAGGAATTTGAAGTTTTGTCTCATCTCTACTTCGGTCCCGACAACGCAAACTGGGATTTTTGTACCACGTTGCTTCCTGAAGTCGATCACTGTCTCCTTTGTATTATTGACATTGAGTGAAAGGTTGGTCTCATCATTATTTGTTATTCGACCCACAATGGTGGTGTCGTCTGCAAATTTGAAAATGGAATTAGCTTTGCACATGGCTGCTCAGGCTACAAAATTTGCAATCTTTGCAATGGGATGAATTACTAAATTTCTTCTACGATGAGCTTTCTGCGATGACATGAAAAAGTTCAAAGATTTCAGCTGGCACGGAGGCGCAGCGGGTAGAGTTGCTGCCTTGTGCCCCTGCCCCAATTAGGAAGCCTGAACGGAAACCTCTGGAGACTTTGCACCCCACCCAAGGTTTCCGTGCGGTTCCCGGATGTTGCAGGTGGTTGCCAGAGGTTGCAGGTAGTGGAAGCAGGTAAGAAGACTGACACGAACATCCTGGAACCGCAAGGAAACCTTGGGTGGGGTGCAAAGTCTCCAGAGGTTTCCGTTCAGGTTTCCTAAGTGGGACAGTGGCATCACAGTGCTAGAGACGCGGGTTCGATCCTGACCACGGGGTGCTGTCTGTATGGAATTTGCACATTCTCCCTGTGGCTGGTTTTCTCCGGGTGCTCCAGTTTCCACCCACGGGGTGATTGTTGGTCGGCGGGGACTAGGTGGGCTGAATGACCGGTTTCGATACTGCATCTCTAATCTAAACTAAATTGCCACTCACCACCGGCTTCTCAAGGCCAATTATGGTGGATGCTAAATGCTGAGATTTGCAGTCACGCCCAGATTCCAAAATAATTAATAAATAATTGCTGGATAAATATCACTGAAGGAAAACTGATTAACTTGAGTGGAGGGATAAATGTGCAGTTGAGAGAAATGGCAAGTCCTCAGTTTGACATTTCTTCGTAGGGATGACCAGGTTTGTGAAACTATTAGACTGGAATATGCGGTGGTACGATACAGGTGCAGGATGTGGGTTTTAAGATCATTTCACTGTTCTGAGGAGAAGGAAGGAAATCGAAAGGCTCGCACCATAGCCGACCTCAACTGTTGCGAGAAACTAAACAATGTGAAACATGAGGTAGAGCTGACACGTACACATCAATTAGCACATTGCAAAGTAAGACAGATGTAAACCTTGGTGCTGAGAGGGTGCTCCAGATATCGCTATTGTCCTCAGCAGACAATCATTTATCAACACAAACACCAAAAGTTGTGCAGATGATGGAAGTCTGAGGTAAAAAGAGAAAAATGTTGTAAAATTTCCAAGGGCGGTTTAGTGGCAGAGCTGGTAGAGCAACTGTCCCACAGCGCCAGAGACCCCAGTTCAATCCTGGTCTCGGGTGCTGTCTGTTTGGAATTTGCATCTTCTCTCTGTGACCACGTGGGTTTCCTCTGGGTGCTCTAGTTTCCTCCCACATCCCAAAGACATGTGGGTTTGTGGATTAATTGGTCTCTGTATATTGCCCTTAGCATGTAGGGAATGCATGCGAAAGTTAACTACACTCAACAGCACAGGCAGCATCTGTGAAAATAAGTAAGTCAACCTTTCAATCCAGGACCCTTCATCAATTAGGAAGTAATTGGTTTGATGGGGGCAAGTGTAGGATGAAGCAATGGATCTTCCAGGGCAGTCCTGTTAGTGGATCTTTGGCAGGATGTGGACTGGGGTGAGGGAAGTTATGGAGACATCTCCTGAGGTAGGGAGGTCCATAACATGGGGATAGTCTGCTGTCAGTGTTAAATGGTGAATGTGCGCGATGGGATGACTCTTACTTCATTGTACAGGAGAGTTTAGTTTAGAGATGCAGCATGGAAACAAGCCCTTCAGCCCACGGAGTCCAAGTCGGCTAGCACCTTGTGCACTCGTTCTATCCAACACAGTAAGGACAATTTAGAGAGCGCCAATTAGCCTACAAACCTGCATGTCTTTGGAATGTCGAAGGAAACCGGAGCACCCGGAGAAAATCCACGTGGTGCCATGGAGAACGTGCAAACACCGTACAGCAGCACCCGAGGTCAGGATCGAACCAGGGTTCTCTGTGCTGTACTATATACCGCAACAACTATACCGCTGCATCCCTGTGCTGCACTGAGAGCTACTTAAAGCTACTTGAGATTCTGAGTGAGCAGAGCAAAGCTTCAATGACCTGACAAAATATTGGGGGGCTTCTGTTGAGATCAAATGTATTAGTGTGATCGGAGCAATGTCCCATCCAGGGTTCGATCCTGACTACGGGTGCTGTCTGTATAGAGATTGTACGTTCTCCCTGTGACCGCGTGAGTTTTCTCTGGGTGCTCCGGTTCTTCCCGCACTTCAAAGGCATACAGGTTAGTAAGTTAATTTGCTTCAGTAAAAATTGTACATTGTCTCTATTGTTTAGGACAGTGTTAGTGTACGGGGTGACCGCTGGTCGGCGCGGATCCGGTGGGCCAAATGGCATGTTTCCGTGTTGTTCTTTAAAGTAAAGTAAAGAGGCGTGAACTGTGCAGATAATTCCTTGGAACTGAACTCGCTTAACAGTCATAGAGCTATACCATAAGGAAATAGCCATCGGCCAAACTTGACCGTGCCGGCCAAGATGGCGTTTGGAGTTTGTCCTATTTTCCTGAATTTTCTCCTTAACCCTGAACCCTTCTAATCCATATATCTGTCGAAAGATCTTTTGAAAGTTGTAATTGTATCCGCATCTATAGCTTCCTCTGGCAGCTCATTCCAGATATGGACTACCGCCTGAGTGAAGGTTGCTCCTAAGGTCCCCGTTAAATCTCTCGCCTCTCTCTAAAGCTTTTTCCTCTAGTATTAGAATCATCCAGGCTGGGTAAAAGACTGTGAACATTCACTTTATCCATGCCCCTCGTGATTCTGGATACCTCAGTAAGGTCTCGCCACCCCAGCCTCTTACGCTCCGAAGATTAAAGTCCCTGCCCATCCAATCTCTTGCTAGAACTCGCCTGCAAGGCCAGGTAACATCCAGGTGATCTATAATACACGTTTACCAACAGTTTTGAGATGGTTGTGAAAAGAAAAGCTCTATAAATAGAGGCCTATGCTTTAGGCAGGAAGCACTGTGATGTGTGAGGGGAAAAGTTCTGCTTAGTCAGGGCGAGATCAACGCCTTGTGACACGGTGGTGTGACATTTTGTCCGAGCTCTATCGAAACACTTGTCAATAGGGAAGCACAGTGGCGTAGTGGCAGAGTTCCTGCCTCACAGCGCTAGAGACCAGGGTTCAATCCTGACTACGGGTGCTGTCTATACGGAGTTTGTATGTTCTCCATGTGACTGCATGGGTTTTCATCAGCTGCTCCGGTTTCTTCCCACATTTCAAAGACGTACAGGTTTGTCGGTCAATTGGCCGGGAAAAGTTGTAAATTGTCCCCATTTTTTAGGATAGCGCTAGCGTGCAGGGATCGCTGGTCGGCACGGACTCAGTGATCAGAAAGGCCTGTTTCTGCGCTGAATCTCTGAACTAAACTAAAACTAATTGCAAATGCGGCTGCAGGCTCGCTCCCCGTGCAGGGTGGCTAGGTGGACTTGCTGCTACAAGCCTGGCTACGGAGTGATGTGTTGATTCTGCAGCAAGTTTGGGCTCATTGTTACTGAGGCGAGTGTTAAGGGGTGGTGGAGGAGGAGGGAATTGGGTGGGTGGGGGGGGGGTGGCGAGCAGCGAGCAGGCCGGAGCACTTCACACCAACAGAGGAGGAAGTGACGGCGGTGTGAATGTAAACAGCCATAGTGATAGAACAGAGGAACAGATTCTTTTGCCCACCATGTCTATACTGACCACAATGCTAATTTAAACATCCTATCTGCCTGCACATCGTCCATAACCCCCCATTCGCTGCATGTCCGTGGGTCCGTCTAAATGTCACTTAAAAGTTGCATGTAAATCTCCTTCAAACGTACCCCCTCTCACGTCAAAGCTGTCCTCTGGAATTTGACATTTCTACCCATCGAAAAAGATTTTGGTTGTTTACCCTCTCGTGGTTAGATACGCTTCTCTTATCTCCCCTCAGTTTCCAATACTCCAGGGGAAACAACCCAACTTCTTTCATCATATATTGTCCAGTCAACATCACGGTGAAACTCTTCTGCACCCCTTCCAAAAACTCAACATCCTTCATGTAATGGGGAAACAAGATACGTAGTACTCCAAATGTGGTCTAATTAAAGTTTTATACAGTTGCAATGTGACTTCTTGATGAAGGTAAATATGTTGTGCTCTTCCATACCACCTATCATCCTGTGCCCAACTCCTCTGTGCCAACCAAGGTACTGATCTGGGCTAATTCCATTTCACTGCACTTGATCCATATCCCTTTAAACTGTTCCTATCCATGTAGCTGTCTAAATGTCCCTTAAACATTGTAATTGGGAACTTCCTCTGGCAGCTCGTTCCTTAAGAGTCAAGAGAGTCAATTTAATTGTCATTTGGACCCCTAGAGGTCCAAACGAAATGCCGTTTATACCCACTTATGCAAAGGCTGGCCATTGAGATAATTGATTTCAGCACTGAGTCCAGAGAGCTGTTACGCAATTTGCCATAGGATGAGCTGCTGGTTCATGAGCTGTTCTTGGGAGAACACTGTGTCACAACAAGTAGAGAGGTGACCTTATACCCACTTATACCCACTGTGTGGAAAACGTTGCCCCTCAGTTCCCCTTTAAATCTTTCCCCTCTCACCTAAATCTATGTCTTCTCATTTTAGACTCCATATCCCAGGGGAAAATGTCTGTGACCATCCCCCATGTCTACATCCCCGTGATTATATGAGCATCCTTCGGGCACCACTCATTCTCCTTCACTCCAGAGAAAAAAGTCCCTGCACGTCCAATCTCTCTTTATAACTCAAAATCTTCATTAAAAGTTATCCCTCTCTGATGCATGTCCTTTTCTCAGGACTGGGCTTTTCTGTAACAAAATGCAAAGGCTGGCCATTGAGATAATTGATTTCAGCACTGAGTCCAGAGAGCTGTTACGCAATTTGCCATAGGATGAGCTGCTGGTTCATGAGCTGTTCTTGGGAGAACACTGTGTCACAACAAGTAGAGAGGTGACCTTATTGATCTATACAAAATCATGAGGGGCATGGATAAATTGAACACTCACAATCATTTTTCTAGAGTAGAGGATTCTAAAAGTAGAAGGCATGGGCTTAAGGTGAGAGGCAAGAGATTTGATGGGGGTTTATGTTTATATTTGCCACATGTGCCCAGCCTAATGACCAAATGATCTTATGACCTAATGTACAGCATATCAGAAGGTTGGACCTTAAAATAGCATTCCGGAGATCTGGAAGAGAAAAACTAATGCGCTGGATATCTGTACACTTAGCAGGTCAGGCAGTATCTGCAGAGAGAGCGGGACAGAACTAACGTCTCGAGTCTGAACTTGCATGTGAAGGAATAGAGTGCTTGTACTGCCTAGATTAGTGCAGTTTTAAAATAGAGTTGAGTCGACTCATAATGTCATAAGTGATAGGAGTAGAATTAGGTCATTCATCTCACCAAGTCTACTCTGCCACTCAATCATGGCTCTTGCTCTTAACCCCATTCTGCTGTCTTTTCCCCATAACTCTTGACACCCGTACTAGTCAAGAACTGTATCTCCAAAGTCTATAGTCCATGGTAGTGCAACAGGTATCCGTGGCGTTTCATTCACGAGGTAGGAATAGCGTTCAGCTGGTGGATTCGAGAATCTGATGTTTATAAGAAAGTAACTTCCTGAATCTTGTGGTGTTAGACTGGACTTCTGTATCTCTTGCCTGATGGTGGAGATACCTGATGAACCTGTCTGAAGAAGGGTCTTGACCCAAGACATCACTCATCCCTTCTATCCAGAGATGCTGCTTGTCCCGCTGAGTTACTCCAGCTTTTTGTGTCTATCTCC
Organism: Leucoraja erinaceus; assembly: GCF_028641065.1. Classification (NCBI taxonomy): domain Eukaryota; kingdom Metazoa; phylum Chordata; class Chondrichthyes; order Rajiformes; family Rajidae; genus Leucoraja; species Leucoraja erinaceus. The sequence goes on along the minus strand of NC_073384.1, from coordinate 16,594,771 downwards.
TGCCTGATGATAGCAGTGTGAAGTGGGCTTGGCCCAGATGTTGGGGATTCTTGATGATAGCTGTTGCCATCTTGAGGCAGCACCAGATGTGGATGCTTTAGTTAGTAACGAGGACTGCGCCGTTGTGATGGACTGGGGTGAGTCCACCATTCTCTGCAGTCTATTGTGTGTTGCCTCCTGTGTGTTGCAATTGCCATACCGGGTCATGGTGCTATAGGGAGCAGAGAGGAACTGTGTATGTGTACAAGACCAACAGATCCAGGTGCAGGAACACATCGAAAGAACACAGAAACAAGATAAAATTCAGAACATAGAGTCATAGTTTACAACACAGAAACAGGCCCTTCAGTCCACCTTTTGTGTCTACCTTACAATTAATGGAGTTGTGGCAATTGTTTCAAATGCTCTTCCACTGAAACACCAGTCACCTGGCCAGGTTCGTTTCCCAAAAGAGGAAGATGTTATTTTGGGTCAGGACGTTTTTTTCACTGAAGTGAGTTAGGTCAAAGAGGGTAGAAGGCTGTCTGGGAGATTCTGTCATGTATTGGTATTGGCCTATTATTGTCCCGTGTCCCCAAATAAAGTGATAAACTTTGTTTGCGTGCTATCCAGTCAAATCATAATGTGCATGAGTACAATCAAGTCATACGCAAGTGGTGCAAAGAGAAAAATACCAGAGTGCAGAATATAGTGTTACTGCATTATAGCGTTACTGCCACAGACAAAGTTCAGATGAAAAAGTTCAAGGGCCACAGTGAGGTAGGTTGAGAGAATGGGGACTATGCAAATTAGCTTATGAGAGGACCATTCAGTAGTTTAATAATAGCTGAGAGGGAGTGTTCCCGAATCTTGTATTATCTGCTTTTAAGCTTTTTTTAAAATCTTCTATCCAGTGTGAGAGGGGAGAAGAGAGAATGATCAAGGTGAAAATAGTTCCTGATTATGATGGTTGCTTTCCCGAGGTAGTGTGGTGTACATGAAACTAGGGCATGGAATAGGCGATATCTACCATTCTCTGCAATTTCATGTAGTCTTAGGCTGAGCTATTGCCAAATTAAATTGTGATGTATTAAATTAAATTGTGATGTATTTGTATAAGTTGATAAGCATATTTTGAGACATATTGAACTTCCTATCTTCTGAAGAAGTAGAGGCGTTGGTGTATTTTCTTGGTCATAGCTTCAATATGGTTGGACCTGGACAAATTGTTGGTGAAATCTTTGCCTAGGAACTTGAAGCCCTCAATCAGCTCCAATTTAGCACTAACTGGGGCATGCACACAGTCTCATTTCTAGGTTTATAACTAGTTCCTTCATCTTACTGACATTGTGGGAGGTTATTGTCTTGTTACGATGATCTCTCTCTTTCCTGTACTCTGTCTTATCTTTGTTTTGCTTTGTGACTAATGGTGTCACATGCAAACTTGTAAATGGAGTAGAGCAGTACTTGGCCCCACAGAAGTGCATCAGGAGTATAAAAAGGGGCTGAGAATGCATCCTTGCGGGACACCGCTGTTGAGAATTATCGTGGAGCATGTTTTGACGACTTAAACCCCTGTCTCACGATGCGAGTCGACCCACGAGTGACCCCGAGTTTAAAACAAATTAAACCCATGGTAATCACATACGTACAATTAACGTAGCGGGAACGTCAGAACTCGTGGACGCAACTTAGAGACTCGTGGCGCTAACGGCAGGTACCCGGGAAACTTGTTAACTCTAGAAAAATTTTAAACATGTTTAAAGATTTCCACGAGTCAAATGTACTCATGAAGTTAAAATTTGAAACATTTAAACTCGTTGTAAGAACGTAGTGGCCCGTGAGTTTACCGTAGTGACTCGTGAGTCTACCGTGGGCACTCTTTGACTCATCGGACAGGCAGCATCTCTGGAGAGAAGGAATGGGTGACCGGATGACGTTTCCAAAATTCTGCTGCGTCTTTATGTTACTCCAGCACTGTGTGTTCACTTTTTGTCAACCAGCATCTGCCCTTTCTTGTGTGAAACATTATTTTTATCCATGGCAGTTGATTGTCACGGGGGGGGGGGAGTTGGGGTGACATAGTACGGTAGACAAGTGTATGATAGGTGTACTAACTTTGTGGGAGAGAGGGCGGGGAGAAGGGAGAGAGAGAGAGAGGAGGACAGGAGAGAGAATCAGAGCAGCAGAAGAATTAGAAATAAGCACCTCACTATTATTGGTTCTTATTCATGAGAAAAAAATCTTTTAACCAGGGTAACAAGAATAACAATGCGCAAAATTAAAATGGTTATTGTGACGAAATGGGGAAGAAGAATTTAAAAAGCTGCTGCTAACAATTATATTAACCGCATGGAAATTTCTGCATGAATAGATGACGACTCAGAGCATGTCAATAGCTATCTTTTTCTTTATTTCGTCTATCTCAGAATAAAGATAAAAAAATAACCAACTAGTCCTGCATAACAAGAACGACTAAAGGTCAGAGCTGTCCCTTCCACACCTCATTATGCAAATACCAAAGATGGGTAAAAATACCAGATTTAAACCAATTCAGACAGGAAATCTTTTATCAATTAAACGTTCTCAAGTTGCTTTTGCTGTTAATTAACTGATAAAAAATTATCATCAGTAACTTTTGCTTTCAATTCTTTTAATTGATAATTTTTTATCATCCTGGCAGCACCAGAGACCCGGGTTCGATCCTGTTGCAGAATTGCAGAAACTAGTTTAAACCAAAGATAGACACAAAATGATGGACCAACTCAGCTAGTCAGGCAGCATCTCTGGAGAAAAGAAATAGGTGATGTTTCGGGTCGAGATTGTTCTTCAGGCTAGGTCTTTTTATAGGGAAAAATAAACTGTGTGACAACATTTTTACCATGTGATGATTTTTCCACACGTCGATAGACGTTGTTGGCTCAAGTGTAACTTGGGAGAGGAACTTGGTAACTTGGGAGACGAACTTGGAACATCGCAGAAATGACAAGTAAACGGCAAACTTAGTCATACCCGTGGGAACTCGGTTAAACTCTTGAACATAAACTGGGAATCTCGTACACAACCACGAGTCTGATTTTTTCTTTCACTCGTGGGTGGACTTGCACCGTGAGACAGGGCCATAACTTTACTGATTGTTGTCTATGGTCGGGACGTGGAGGATCCAGTGGCAGAGGGATGAATATAGAAACATGGAAACATATAAAGTAGGTGCAGGAGTAGACCATTCGGCCCTTCAATATGATCATGGCTGATCATCCAGAATCAGTACCCTGTTCTTGCTTTTTCCCCATATCCCTTGATTCCATTAGCCCTAAGAGCTATATCTAACTCTCTTTTGAGAGATGCTAATTCCTGGGTCCAGAAGTCTCATCTATCCCATGAGACCCTGATCTCAACAGGATCTCATCTATAATTGCGCTGAGAAGAGTGGTGGTTCAGTCACAGTATATTCAAGGCAGAGATGAACAGGAAATGGGGGTATATGTGGGTGGTGTGGGAAAGTACAGCTGAGGTGGTAAATTAGCCCTGACCTTATAGAATGGTAGGTATTATTTGTGGGTGGTGCAGAAAAGTGGTGCTGAGGTAGTAAATTAGTCTCAACCTTATAGAATGGTAGGGTACATACCAGGGCAATATGGCTATCACTTTATAGAATGGTCGGGAGTATATGTGGGTGGTGAAGGAAAGTGGTGCGGATAGTAAATTAGCCCAACATACATTGGCAGGGGATATAGTGGGTGGTGTCGGTAGTAAATTAGCCCCAATCTTATACAATAGTAGGACAATCACCAAGGGCCAAATGGCCGTCACCATCAGCTTCTTCGTGGAGACATCCCTCTCAGCAGTGAGTGGGGGACCTAGCAAGTCGAGGATTGAAAGGATGTCATCTGCATGGCGAGGTTGCTCTTTGAAAGTCTGTTCATGTCATGGGAGAATTAGCGCACTTTGAACTCGCCATGTTTGCATGTTAGTATACATCACATACATCGTGTACAAAATCATGAGATGAATAGATCGGGCAGATGCACAGAGTCTCGTGCGCAGAGTAGGGCACATAGCTTTAAGGTGAGGGGGAAAGATTTAATAGGAACCCGGGCGTAGCTTTTTCACATACAGGGTATTGGGTACATGCAATGAGCTGCTGGAGTTGAGTAGTTGAGGCAAGGACTATCGCAACGTTTAAGAAACAGATATGTACATGGATAGGACAAGTTTTGAGGGATATGGGCCAAACACAGGCAGGCGGGGCTATTGTAGATGGGACATGTTGGTCAGTGTGGGCGAGTTGGGCTGAAGGGCCTGTTTCCATGCTGTATGACTATGACTGTGACATTATGGTAACTCGCCATAACTCTAATTTAAGAGGCTTTTGGATGGGCACATGGATATGCAGGGAATGGAAGGACATAGATAACATGCAGGCAGATGAGATTAGTTTAACTTGGTATCATGTTCAGCACAGTGTGGGGCTGAAGGGCTTGTTCCTGTGCAGCGCTGTTCTATGTTCGACCTGTTTCTCTTGCAGGGGGGGAGTTGGTGACTGTGGGTGGGTCTAGGGTGTGTGCCATAATGTGGGGTGGGGTGTGTGCCATACTGGGGTGGGGGTGCAGCGGTGATGGGGGGGCAAGTGGGGGTTGGCACAGCACCACGGGGAGGCCACTTGTCCCACTGATCCCGGGCCAGCGATCCGGCCAGTGTCCTTCTCCAGCACGTGCCCTGAGGGTTTAATCTGTTCCCTTGGGAGAGCCAGGAACGACTTTGTCCTTGCAGCGAGCGAGCGCATTCCTATCCGTATCAGGGAAGTGTTTGCCTCTGTTACTCCCGCTGCTGTTGCCAAACACCTTTAATCACCTCTCACTATGTTTGCTATGTGCTCCGACTTCGCAATGCTTCACTTGTTTTGGTTCAACAGAAACACTCTCTTGAGCCGTAGAACGGCAGACTCGTACCCTGCGGCTGGGGTGACTGGTTTAACTCTCGGTGTGCCGGCTGGGAGCAGGGGAACGGAAAAGCTGAACATGCACCTCCTCTGTCAGGTTCCCTTATCTCTAGTATGCCCAGGCCTGCATCAGCGGTGTCTCTGAAAGGAAGGCAGGGCTGGGCCCACAGCCTCTTCAGGAATGTGAGGCTGGGCTGCTTGTTTCCATGCAGGCTCCCATACTTCCCCGCCCGCTGGAATGTGCAGCAGGCTTGGACACATCGACCCATCTCCCTGCATGGAAACCAGGGCCACACCTCGCAGCGGTTCAGACCTGCCTATGTGGGCCAACCCGGCCAGGCAGTGTGCTGTTTGAGAGATGGCCTCCCTACACGAGACGCAAGTCAAGAATCAAGAGCATGTTATTGCCATATGTCCCGAGACTAGATTGTCATACAGTGTGGAAACAGGCCCTTCAGCCCAACTCGCCCACACTGACCAACATGTCCCATCTACACTAGTCCCAACTGCCAGCTTTTGGCCATATCCCTCCAAACCTGACCTATCCATGTACCGGTCTAATTGCTTCTTAAACATCACAATATTCCCTGCCTCAACTACCTCCTCTAGCAGCTCGTTCCATACACCTACCATTCTTTGCATGAAAAAGTTACCTCTCAGATTCCCCCTTCACTTTAAACCTATGTCCTCTGGTTTTTGATGCCACTATTCTGGGCTAGAGACTCTGTGCATCTACCCGATCATAATGTCATAAGGTCAAAAGGGATAAGAGTAGTATTAGGCCATTTGGCTTATCAAGTCTACTGCACCATTCAATCATGGCAGATCTATCTCTCCCTCCTAACCCGATTTTCCTGCCTTCTCCACATAACCTCTCACATACCTGTACTAATCAATTCCTTTCATGATTATATGGACCTCTATAAGATCTCATACTCTTGCGCTCCATGGAATAGGTTCCTCGCCAGCATAATCTCTCCCTATAGCTCAGACCATCGAGTCTTGGCAACATCCTCATAACTTTTCGCTGTACTCTTTCTAGCCTGACAACATTTCTCCTGTAACATGGTGCCCAAAACTGAACACGATACTGGCCTCACCAATGTCTTATATAACTGTAACATGACCTCCAACTTTGTTACTCATGAAAGCATGTTTAAATGGCGGACTAGACTTCTTGGACTGAATGGCCTAATTCTGCTCCTAGAATCTATGAACAGAAAAATGAGATTCTTAAAGCCCTGTCCCACAGTACGAGTTCATTCAAAGAGTCCTCCCGAGTTTGCCCTGATTCGAACGCGGAGATTTACGGTAATGGCCGCTCGCCGGCACTCGGAGCTCTCGTGGACATTTTTCAACACGTTGAAAAATCTTCACGAGTCTTCCCGAGCTTACTGCGTTTCCCGAGTACCTGCCGTTAGCGTTACGAGCTGCTATGAGGACCCGCCGCCGAGCTCCGACGTACCCGTTACGTTAATTCTCCGTGCTTACCACGAGTTCGATTTTTTTTTAACTCGGGAGGGCACTTGAATGAACTCGTACAATGGGACAGGGCCATTACTTAGCGGCGCAACAGATATGTAAGCACAGTACTCAATTGACACCATTAATAAACAACAAAGAGTTCAATTTCTAAAAACAACCAAACAATATTACAAAGACAAAAACAAAGCCCCAATACTCTAGTGCAATCAAGCCAGTTTGTAGTTCAGTTTAGTTGGGAGATAGACACAGAGTCAGGCAGCATCTCTGGAGAAAGAGGAAGGATGATGTTTCGGGTCAGAACCCTTCTTCAGACTTCTTCAGTGAGTTTAGTTTGTAGTGTTCAATATCTTGACTGTGGAGTGACCTTATAGGGGTTTATAAAAACAGGGGACATAGATCAGGGCGATGGTCATTTGCTTTTGTCCCAGGGCAGGAGAGTCTAAAATTAGAGGGCGTAGGTTTAAGATGCGAACGAAAAGATTTAAAAGAAACCCCAGTGGAAACTGCAGGACGTAGATTAAAACTAAGGAGGGAACAATTTAATGGAGACTTGTGAAGCAGGTTTTTTCACACACAGCAGGTGGTGGGTATACGGAATGAGCTGCCACAGGAAGTGGCAGAGGCATTTAAAAGATATTTGGACAGGTACATGGATAGGAAAGCTTGAGAGGGATATGATGGTGCAGTGGTAGAGTTGCGGTCTTACAGTGCCAGAGACCTATTCTATTCTCACCACGTCTGTTTGGCTGTACGGACTTTGTACGTTCTCCCCGTGACCAGCATGGATTTTCTACGAGATCTTCAGTTTCCTCCCACACTCCAAAGAAGTACAGGTTTGTAGGTTAATTGGCTTGGTATAAATGCAAATTGTGCCAAGTGTGTGTAGGATAGTGTTAATCTGCGGGGATCGCTGGTCCGAGTGGGCTGAAGGGCCTGTTTCCTGTTCTCTAAATTCTAAAAAAAAATCTAAACGCAGGCGAATGGGACTAGCTTGTTTACTAACCTTGGTCAACAAGGATAAGTTGGGCTGAAGGGCCTTTTTCCGTGCTGCATAGTTCTACAACTATATAAGTTGAGGACAAGCCAGGTGTGTGAGGGACAGGAACTGACGGTGACAATCATACACACAGTGACATACCTGGGTGCACTTCCTTTACCTGTCTGTACCAGGTACAGGTGAAGTTGTCTGCACAAGACCTCACACTGAGTGGGTGGGGCGAACGAGTGCCTTTGTTTAATGTATTTTGGAGATCTGGTATTGATATAGGTTTGTTATTCATTTGTGTACTGCGATACAGTGAAAAACGTTGCTTTGCATGCTATCCGGACAGGTCATAACATACATCAGGTAGTGCAAAGGAGAACATAAACAAGACTGCAGAACATGGTGTTACAACTACAGAGAAAGTGCAAAGACCAATGTTCATGGACTGCAAAGATTGGGCGATCAGGAATACATACTTGGATTACAGAACATGGAACTCAGCAGTAAGGCTCTCCATCTACTGAGAAAGAGATGCCAATTCCACAAGCTGTGGTGGGTGTCTCGAACAAGCTGCCAGTAGTGTACCATTGTTGAGGTAGGATTAGGGTTGTTCCAGTAGGTTCAAGAACATGATAGTTGTGGGATCCTAATGCCCCTGTCCCACTTGGGAAACCTGAACAGAAACCTCTGGAAACCTAAAGGTCGAAAGTGGTTTCCGCTTCTTCTATGTTCTGGTGATTATTTCAAAAATTCAAATCCGGCCACAACTAAAAATAGGTTGCCGTTTTAAATATCAGTAATTCTTTAGTCGAAGCCGATTGCTAGTTGAAGGTAAGACCTTCCACTACCTGCAACCTCCGGCAACCACCTTCAACTAGCATTTTTAAAACGGCAACCTATTTTTAGTCGCGGCCGGTTTTGAATTTTTTGAAATAATCCCTGTAAGGTGCTGTAAGGCAGCAACTCTGCCGCTGCACCACCGTGCTGCCCAATGTACTGGGACCAAAATTGTGCTTAGTTTACTGACCAACATGTCATGTCTCCACTTGTCTGCATTTGGCCTATATCCCTCTAAGTCTGTCCTGCCCATGTATCTATCTAAATATTTCTTGAACGTTGCGATAGTACCTGCTTCAACTACCCCCTCTGGCAGCTCGCTCCATACACCCACCACCCTTTGTGTGAAAAGGTTACTCCTCATGTTCCTATTAAATCTTTTCCACCCTCTTCACCTTAAACCTATGTCCTCTGGTTCTCGATTCCCCTACTCTGGGCAAAATCCTCTGTGCATTTACCCAATCTCTGCCTCTCATAATTTTCTACACTTTCGAAAAACAGTTGTCCTCAAATCCCCCCGGACACATTTCCTCAGATCATAAGCTCATAAGCTCATAAGGAATAGAAGTATAATTAGGCCATTCGGCCCATCAAGTGTACTCTACTGTTCAATCATGACTGATCTATCTCTACCTCCTAACCCCATTCTCCTGCCTTCTCTCCATAACCTCTGACACCAATACTAATTAAGAATCTATCTATCTCAACCTTAAAAATATCCACTGACGGCCTCCACAGCCTACTGTGGCAAAGATTCCCACAGATTCATCAGCCTCTGACTAAATACATTTCTCCTCACCTCCTTCCCAAAAGAATGTCCTTTAATTCTGAGTGCAATGGGTTATCAATTAATGCATGAGGCTCCTCTGTGGCGCATTGCCAAATGCCTTTTGAAACACCGCACTGCTCTCGACATGTCCTAGGCTGCACCCTCATGTTAACCCATCAGTCCTGAACCCCCCAGGGTTGGGCACGATGGCAATCTGACCAGCGTCAATTGGAGTCACCCTGTTGTGCATTCTTGATCTCGTTATTTTTTGTGAAATCATTAGTGCAGTGGAAACAATTTTCTGAGGGAAGAGGAACTCTGGCCTGATTAGGATAAGGGAAGTGAGATTCCGGGGGGATTTGAGGGCAACCTTTCTTCAAAAGTGTAGAAAAATTATGAGAGGCAGAGATTGGGTAAATGCACAGAGGCTTTTGCCCAGAGTTGGGGGAATCGAGAACCAGAGGACATAGGTTTTAGGTGAGGGGGGAAAGATTTAATAGGATAACATTTTTGCACAAAGGGTGGTGGGTATACGGAATGAGCTGCCAAAGGAAGTAGTTGAGGCAGGTACACTTAAGAGACATGTGGACAAGTGCATGTATAGGATAGGATGAGAGGGTTATAGGCAAAGTGAAGGCAGGTGGGACTAGTGTAGATGGGGCACATTGGTCAGCATGGGCAAGTTGTATTGAAGGGCCTGTTTCCACGATGCATGACTATGAGTTTATGACACATATGGTAAGTAAGTGATAGGAAGAAACTGCAGATACTGGTTTATAACAAAGATAGGCGCAAGTGCTGGAGTAACTCAGCGGGTCAAGGCACCATCTCTGGAGAAAAAGGATGTGATGTTTTAACCATATAACCATATAACAATTACAGCACGGAAACAGGCCATCTCGGCCCTACAAGTCCATGCCGAACAAATTTTTTTTCCCCTTAGTCCCACCTGCCTGCACTCGTACCATAACCCTCCATTCCCTTCTCATCCATATGCCTATCCAATTTATTTTTAAATGATACCAATGAACCTGCCTCCACCACTTCCACTGGGAGCTCATTCCACACCGCCACCACTCTCTGCGTAAAGAAGTTCCCCCTCATATTGCCCCTAAACTTCTGTCCCTTAATTCTGAAGTCGTGTCCTCTTGTTTGAATCTTCCCTATTCTCAAAGGGAAAAGCTTGTCCACATCAACTCTGTCTATCCCTCTCATCATTTTAAAGACCTCTATCAGGTCCCCCCTTAACCTTCTGCGCTCCAGAGAATAAAGACCTAACTTATTCAACCTATCTCTGTAACTTAGTTGTTGAAACCCAGGCAACATTCTAGTAAATCTCCTCTGTACTCTCTCTATTTTGTTGACATCCTTCCTATAATTTGGCGACCAAAATTGTACACCATACTCCAGATTTGGCCTCACCAATGCCTTGTACAATTTTAACATTACATCCCAGCTTCTATACTCAATGCTCTGATTTATAAAGGCTAGCATACCAAAAGCTTTCTTTACCACCCTATCTATATGAGATTCCACCTTCAAGGAACTATGCACGGTTATACCCAGATCCCTCTGTTCAACTGTATTCTTCAATTCCCTACCATTTACCATGTACGTCCTATTTTGATTTGTCCTGCCAAGGTGTAGCACCTCACATTTATCAGCATTAAACTCCATCTGCCATCTTTCAGCCCATTTTTTCCAAATGGCCTAAATCACTCTGTAGACTTTGGAAATCCTCTTCATTATCCATAACACCCCCTATCTTGGTATCATCTGCATACTTACTAATCCAATTGACCACACCTTCATCCAGATCATTAATGTACATGACAAACAACAAAGGACCCAACACAGATCCCTGAGGCACCCCACTAGTCACCTGCCTCCAACCGGATAAACAGCCATCCACCATTACCCTCTGGCTTCTCCCATTCAGCCACTGTTGAATCCATCTTGCTATTCCTGCATTTATACCCAACAGTTGAACCTTCTTAACCAACCTTCCATGAGGAACCTTGTCAAAGGTCTTACTGAAGTCCATATAGACAACATCCACTGCTTTACCCTCGTCAATTTCCCTAGTAACCGCTTCAAAAAATTCAAGAAGATTAGTCAAACATGACCTTCCAGGCACAAATCCATGTTGACTGTTCCTAATCAGACCCTGTTTATCTAGATGCTTATATATATTGTCTCTAAGTATCTTTTCCATTAATTTTCCCACCACTGAAGTCAAACTAACAGGTCTATAATTGCTAGGTTTACTCTTAGAACCCTTTTTAAACAATGGAACAACATGCGCAGTACGCCAATCCCCGTTTCTAATGACATTTGAAATATTTCTGTCGCCCCCCCGGCTATTTCTACACTAACTTCCCTCAATGTCCTAGGGAATATCCTGTCAGGACCTGGAGACTTATCCACTTTTTATATTTTCAAAAGTGTCAGTACCTTTTTTACTTTGAACCTCATAGTATCCATAGCTACTATACTAGTTTTCCCTTACCTCACATAATTCAATATCCTTCTCCTTGGTGAATACCGAAGAAAATAAATTGTTCAATATCTCCCCCATCTCTTTTGGCTCTGCAGATAGCTGTCCACTCTGTCTCTCCAATGGACCAAGTTTATCCCTCCTTATCCTTTTGCTATTAATATAGCTGTAGAAACCCTTTGGATTGACTTTCACCTTACTTGCCAAAGCAACCTCATATCTTCTTTTAGCTTTTCTAATTTCTTTCTTAAGATTCTTTTTACATTTCTTATACTCCTCAAGCACCTCATTTACTTCATGCTGCCTATAATTATTGTAGATCTCCCTCTTTTTCCGAACAAGATGTCCCATTTCCCTTGAAAACCAGGGCTCTTTCCAATTTTTACTGTTTCCTTTCAACCGAACAGGAACATAAAGATTCTGTACTCTTAAAATTTCCCCTTTAAATGTCCTCCATTTCTCTTCTACATCTTTCCCATAAAACAAAATGTCCCAGTTCACTCCTTTTAAATCATCTCGCATCGCATCAAAGTTAGCCTTTCTCCAATCAAAAATCTCAACCCTAGGTCCAGTTCTGACCCTCTCCATAGTTATATTGAAAAATTTTGGGGTGGGACCTTTCTTGTACCTGGAACACTCTGCCAGAGAGGGAGGCAGAAGCTCGTGGGGGAACACTGACAGCATTTAGGAAGTGTCTGAACAAGTACTTGCATCACCTCGTCTTAGAAGAGTAGGAGCCATGTGCTGGGAACTGGGACCAGTATGAATGGGTGCTCACTGCTCAGCATAGAATTGGTGGGTCGAATGGTTTTCTGGCTCTACGACTGTTAAACATAAATGAGATATATTTTAAATTGTCCTCTAGACCACAAGTAAGCAGAACTAACAAGTCTCTCCCCCACTCAACTCGTGTACTAACTTCAAAGTCATCTTGTTGAGTTTCATTGTATCTCGTTTTCACCTTGCCCACAGCTACCAATGGCCTGTTTCCTTTAGCATTGTTAATTGTTTGCATAACTTCCATTCATTTGTTCTAAATCTATCTATATTGCTGTCCACAGTATATCTCTTGTTTCCCTTTCCCCTTGACTCTCAGTCCGAAGAAGGGTCTCGACCCAAAACGTCACCTATTCATTTTCTCCAGAGATGCTGCCTGACCTGCTAGTTACTGATGCTTTTTAGGTGTATCTTTGGTTTACACCAGCATCTGCAGTTTCTTCCTACACACTTGAGGTTAGATAGGCTTTAAACACCCAGGCCAGTTCTTGAACTCGTCTATATTGTGTAGACCACAGTATCCGGGCCGATGTGCACTGCTGCTCGTTGGAGGACATCGAATGGTCAAGGCCCCTGTTGCTCTCCCTCTTCACTGAATGACTGAATTCATAGTGGCTATGAATATTTTTGGGTTAGAAAAATAGAAACATAGAAAATAAGTACAGGAGGAAGCCATTTGGCCCTTCAAGCCAGCACCGCCATTCATTGTGATCATGGCTCATCGTCTCCAATCAATAACCCATGCCTGCCTTCTCCCCATATCCCTTGATTCCATTAGCCCATAGAGCTCTATCTAACTCAAAGTTGAAGCGAAGAAGCTATTCTGGAGCAGTTGATCTCTGCGTAGGTGAGTGAAGCTGATTCTGTCCTTTCAAGGGCAGCAATGCCTCTGTGGGGATTCCCAGGGGTGGAGAAGCACGAGGGGTGGACTGAGAATAAAACCAATGCATGCCAGAAACACACAGCTGTTCGGACAGCATCTGTGGAGGGAGAAACACGGCTTATGTTTCAGGTCAAAGACTGAACTGGGAGAGCGAAAAATCAAGCTGCAGATAAAGGGGAAGTGAAGAGGGAAGAAAGGGAGTGTCCGTGAATCGTGAAGACACGCAGACTCCAGGAGACACCACAGCACAAAATGCTGTAGTAGCTCAGCATGGTCAGGCAGCATGCCTGAAGGCCATGGATAATTGATGTATTGGGTCGAGTCCCTTCTTCAGACTGATTGTAGGAGGGGGGGAGAGAAGAAAGCTGGAAGAGGTGGGATATGCAATTTGTGCATACTGTGAACATGTTTGAAAGAGGAGAAAGTTAGCATTAGTCTCAAAGTAAATATTCTCACAGCTATTTTGGAAGAGTCTGGGATGGGTACTTGGATCTGACGGACCATCTTTTGGGAGAGGGGATTAGTATAGATAGATATTTGATGGCCGATGTGGACATGGTGGGCTCAAGGGCTTTTGCTGCGTGACTCTATAACTGTTGTTCTCGTCCTCAATGCACCCCTTTCACAGTTTCGCCTAGGAGGGCAGATTCAATGGTCTGAATGCCTTTTGAGAAATTCTACAGCTGAGTTGCTTTGCATCATTAAACAAACTTTAACCACAGTCATAAGGTCATAAGTTATCGGAGCAGAATTGGGCCATTTGGCCCATCAATTCTACTCCGCCATTCAATCATGACTGATCTATCTCTCCTTCCTAACCCCATTCTCCGGCCTTCTCCCCATAACCCTTGACACACGTACTAATCAAGAATCAATCTATCTCTGCCTTAAAAATATCCATTGACGGCCTCTGCAGCCTTCTATGGCAAAGATTTCCACAGATTCATCACCTTCTAGCTGAAGATATTCCTTCCTAATTGACCATTCTTTGATTCTGGGGTTATGCCATCTAGTCCTGGACTCTCCCACTAGTGGAAACATCCTTTCTACTCTACCCAAATCTTTCACTATTCGGTACTTTTCAATGAGGTCCCCGCTCAAACACTCTTCATATGTTAACCACTCATTCATTCAGTTCATGGTGGTATACAGCATGGAAACAGGACCTTCCTGCCCATGCATTGCATGCTTTTGACCCATATCCCTCTATACTCTTCCTATCTGCATAACTGTCCAAATGTCTTTTGAAAGTCATAATTGTATCAGTTTCTACAGCTTCCTCTGGCAGTTTATTCGAGATATGGACAACCCTTTGAGTGAAAAGTTGTCCTTGAGGTTCCACTTGTACCGCTCCCCTTTTACCTCAAGCATATCCCTCTAGTTTTCGAATCCTGGGAAAACGACTCTGAATGGTCATTTTATCCATTCTCCTCATATACACCTCAAGAAGGTGACCCTCAAACTCCTAGACACCAAAGGAAAAAATTGCCAATCTAACCAATCTTGCTCTAATATTTAAGCCCCAGGTTCAGGTAACATCCTGGTGATTCTCTGCTTCACCCTTTCAAATATAATTACATCCTTCTTATAGCTGGGCATCCAGAACTGCATGCTTTAGTCTAAGTGTAGTCTTACCAGTGTTCAATGTTCTATGATAGCCCAGTACTGCTGTGTCGTAAGTCCACTGATCTATGTTTTATGCACAGATCTCCCGACAATAATATACCATACACATACTATGTCAATGATTTGGATGAGAATGTACAGGGCATGATTAACATGTTTGCAAATAACACTAACATGGGTGGTATTGTAGATAATGAAGATGGTTGTCAAAGATTGCAGCTGGATCTTGATTGGTTGGTTGGGCAGGTATAATGTAATACAGTGAAGTGCGAGTTGTTGCTTTTTTGGGCAGCCTAACAAATGCCGGACATACACAGTGAATGTCAGGGCTCTGGGGAGTGTTGTAGAGCAGAGGGATCTTGTAGTGCAGGTACACAGTTCCTTGAAAATTATATCACAAGTAGATAGGGTGATTGTAAAGGAGTCAAGTCTGACACACTGTGACCTTTACTGAGTCTTTTATTAAAGCACATGGCACACACGTCCCAGCACTGACTGCATCTAGTCTTCAGGCGTACTGGAACCAAAGGGAGGAACAAGGCGAGGATATCACAGTTATACTGATATGGCTGGGCGTGGTTAGTGGTGTTGAGGTAGCTACGTTATAGGTTGCATGCATAAACCATCTACATCCTTTCCCTTAGAAATTTAAATTTGAAGTCATAACAGTGGCAGGGTGGTTATACAAGACCTGCAAATCTAAAAGAAATCACCGTAAAGGACAGGAGGTTTGACAATCCGACCCGAGCGAGTGCCCATAGCACCCTCACCCTCCCCCCCCACCCGAAAGAAGAGTAGGAGGAGCAGGAACAGCCGGGAAGGAGAAAGCCGGCGGAGACCCAGCCTGGAATGCGGAAGGAGACACGACCGGCGCAGGCGAGCCAGGGGAAGGAGACGGGGAAAGAGTAGTAGACATCGGGGGAGAAAGAGGAGAGCGGGCAGGGGAGGAGGACCCCGGAAGAGCAGACGGAGGAGACCTCGACAAACGGACAGACCGGGGCATGCAGCGAGCTGAGGGTTAGTTAGTAGTGGGAGGCTCGAAACGCAACGGAGGAGCATATGGGGCCGCAGGAGGAGGATTGGGCTCTTTGACAGCCAACAAGTGCTGGCGACTACGGTGGTAGACAGTTCCTTCAAAGTCCACCAAGTAGGATCTTGGTGAATTGTCCACCCCAACCATGGTTGTGAGTTGGGAGAATCCGGTGACAGTCTGCATACGGACGACCTGGCCAGGCAGTAGTGGTGAGAGTGGGCGGCAGGACTTGTCGTGAGAGCGGCGCTGTATTTCGTGTCTTTGGGCAATCCGTTGCTGGACGGCAGCAGGCTGGAGGACCTTGGGCACGAGGGATTGCTGGGCGATCAGCATCGGTGGGCGAAGAACACGGGACATCAGATGTTGGGCAGGGGATCGCATGGTAGTGTCTCTGGAAATATTACGAAGGTTTAACAGACCCTGGTAGGTCACCATTGGAGAGACGAGACTGCTCGAGCAAGTTCTTGGCACTGTGGACAGCACGTTCAGCCAGGCCATTACTCTGCGGGTATTCAGGGCTGCTGGTGTAGTGAGTGAAGTTCCACTTCACAGCGAAAGCTTTAAATTCTGCACTGGTGAATTGACGGCCGTTGTCGGTCTGCAAACGGACCGGGGACCCAAAAGTGGCGAAGTGTCGGCGCAGCTTACTGATGACCATTTCAGAGGTGATAGCAGGGAGAAGGTCTACTTCGAACTAGTTCGAATAGGAATCGACTAACACTAGGTATTGCTTGCCACGCCATTCAAATATGTCCGCAGCCAGCGATGACTAGGGCATGGCAGGGGCAGGCTGCTGCAGAAGCGGCTGGCGCTGCTGATGTGGGGCAAGAGTATTGCAATCAGGACAGGAGGATACTCGGGCCTTAATGTACTTTGCCATGCCGGGCCAATAGTATTGTTCTTGGGCATGTGAGACGGTGGCATCGGCTCTGGGATGCCCCATGTGGGCAGCGGTGTAGTACGAGTCGTACAGGGAGGCAGGGACGACCACCTTGTGACCCTTGATGATTATCCCGTCCCGGAGCACCAGTTCATCGTGAACCAGAAAGAAAGGGTGGGCGCCCGCAGGCAACGAAGTCCGTTTGCTTGGCCACCCGTGCCGGATGACAGCTGCGAGCTGTTGCAGGTCGGGGTCGTTGGCGGTGTGCGTAACCAGGCACTGCAGCTGCCTAGAAGGAACAAAGTTGACATTGAGTACCTGCAGATCCTCCTGTTCGTAGGGATGTCTGTCGCAGGAGGACCGGGGGGCTCTGGACAGCGCGTCAGCCACATGCATCCTAGTGCCCCTCTTGTAAACGATCTGGAAGTCGAACCTCTGGAGCTGCAGCATCATTCGCTGCAGTCTGGCTGGAGCGATGGGGATAGGCTTGTTGAGGATCGTCACCAAGGGTTGACGATCCGTCTCGATAGTGAACCTGGTGCCGAAAAGGAAGTCCTTGAACTTGGAGCAAGCGAACACAACCACAAGAAGATCCTTCTCTATTTGTGCATAGCGCTGCTCAGTGTCCGTCATGGTTCGCGAGGCATAGGAAATGGGCTGCAGCGAGCCATCATCATAGAGCTGCAGGCAGGCAGCACCTAGTCCAAAATGGGAAGCGTCGCACGTAACCACAATTGGACGCTGCAGATCGAAAAAATTTGAGATTGGCGTGCTGATCAGCTTCGTTTTGAGGAAATCGAAAGCCTGCTGGTGGTGGGGAAACCAGGACCAGGCAATGTCTTTTTTCGTCAGTTGCCTCAGGGGTGCGCTCAACTCGCTGAGGTCAGGGATAAACTTGCCCAAATAGTTGACCATGCCCAGGAAACGCTGCAGGCTGGTCACGTCGGTCAGAGCAGGCAGCTCGGAGATAGCGTTTGTCTTTTGCGGATCAGGTTTCAGCTCGTGGGCCGTGAAAATGTGGCCAACATAGGGTACTTCAGCTACACGGAACTTGCACTTTGACGGGTTAAGTTTTAAGTTGATCTGGCGAGCGCGGTCTAGAATCCGTCGGAGGTGGCGATCATGCTCAGCAGCATCTCTCCCATAAACAAGAATGTCATCCACAATAATGGCACACGGCAGACCAGCAAACAGTTGCTCCATGGAGCGCTGAAACTCTTCGCTAGCGGAGTTGATGCAGAACGGCATCCGCAAAAATTTGAATCTTCCGAAGGGTGTGCCGAAAGTGGTTAAATCCGAGGAGCGTTTGTCTAGGGGTATTTGCCAGAACGAGCTCCTGGCATCAGACAGAAAACACCGTGGCCTGTCCGACCTGGGCAGCAACATCTTCTACAGTCCTCATAGGGTAGTAGAGACGTTTTATTGCCAGATTCAAATCCTTGGGGTTGATGCACACCCGTATTTCGTTCTTACCCTTCTTCATGGTGGCGACCATGGTGGAGACCCACTTGGTGGGATCGCTGACGGCTTCCAGCACTCCCATATCAACCATGTTTTTCAGCATGGCTTCCACCTTGCCCTTCATGGCAAATGACACCCTGTGTGGGGCACGGATCACAGGCACTACCGAGGGGTCAGTTGCGATCTTGTACACAAGTGGCAGCTTCCCCAACTTATCGTCGAAGAGGTCAGGGTACTCGGAGAGTGGATTCAGCATCACCCGCACTTCGTGGACCGTACGGTCGAAAGACACTAGACCGAGATCCTGACAGGCTTGATTGCTCAATAGAGTTACACAGTCACAGTCCAGAATGAAAAACGACAGGTCACGGGATGATTTCTGCAGCACACAATGGAAGGTGGCCCTCCCCACAGGTTTTAGCTCCTCTCCCCCATAAGCACGCAATACAGAGCGATCAGCAGTCAACAGCTCATTATTTCTTATCTGGTTGAATAGGGATGTTGACATAACATTCACTTTTGCCCCCGTGTCAAGCTTCACGGAGAAGGACTTGTTGTTCACAGTAATGAGCACAGAAGGATCGGGGAGGCGAGATCGGCTATGAAGGAGAGTGTAAACACTAGTATCTCCCATGGAAATGCTGGGCTCAGAGTCGGGGGCAGTGTTGACAGAAGACTGGGAATCGAGTTCATTATCAACTTGCTGAAGGTTGTTTAAGAATTGTCTATGAGCTGGGGGAACGTTCCCACGGGAACGACAGGCAGCTGCAAAGTGGTTCATTTTCCTACAGAAATTACAAGCTTTGCCAAATGTTGGGCACTGGGACTGCATGGAGTGGACATAATTGCAGTTGGGGCACTTGGCAAGCGGGACCCGAGGTGCATGAATGGGCCACGGCGGAGGGCGAAAGTTGTCTTGCTTTCGACGGGGCATAGCAACGCCAGTCAGATTTATAGCTCGGTTGTCAGATCCCCTCTGCCCATGTGGCGGGGCAACTACTTCAGCAATACGGCATGCATGCATTGCCTGAGTCACGGTGAGGTCTGGTCTTTGCAGTAGATCAGCACGTAGCTTCTGATCGAGCATGCCGGTGACAAGGATATCTCTGGTGAGCTGGTCACGCATGGTCTCGAAACGGCACCGCTGAGCAAGGTAGCGCAGGTCAGCGATAAAACATTCAACAAGCTCATCAGGCTGCTGCTTCCGTGTAAAAAATCTAGCCCACTCCAATATGCGGTTGGAGGGCAAGTCACAAATCTCTGCAAACTTGCGTAAGAGACATACTGGGTCGTTGGCAGATTCAGTTTTGGTCACCCTGTTATATGAAAGATGTTGTTAAACTGGAAATCGTGCAGAAAAGATTGATGAGGATGTTGTCAGGTCTTGAGGGCCTGAGTTATATGTAGAGGTTGAGCTGGCTAGGACTTTATTCCTTAGAACGCAGGAGGGTGAGGGGTGATCTTATAGAGATGTATAAGATCATGAGAAGAATAGATACGGTGCTTTTACCTAGAGTAGGGGAATCAAGAACCATAGGTGCATAGACAAGACACAAAACATAAATTGTAAATGAATCCACATACATTACACATACGTTGTACAAGACAGTGAAAAGAGAAAAATTATCAGAATTAAGGGACAGAAATTTAGGGGTAATATGAGGGGGAACTTTACGCAGAGAGTGGTGGCGGTGTGGAATGAGCTCCCAGTGGAAGTGGTGGAGGCAGCTTCATTGGTATCATTTAAAAATAAATTGGATAGGCATATGGATGAGAAGGGAATGGAGGGTTATGGTACGAGTGCAGGCAGGTGGGACTAAGGGGAAAAAAATTTGTTCGGCATGGACTTGTAGGGCCGAGATGGCCTGTTTCCGTGCTGTAATTGTTATATGGTTATTATATGGTTATATTATGCAAAAATAAAACAAGACATTAATGCAAAACACAATAATAAAACATGTCCATGGTAGTGAAAGAAGTGTCCCATAGCTTTCTGTTGCCAAGGTGGGATTAGCATTGTGCAGGTCGGTGCAGGACCCTGATGGTTGAAGGAAAGTAGCAGATCCTGAACCCAGCTGTTTGCAACTTCAGGCTTATGTACCTCCTGCCCAACAGTAACAGTGAGAGGAGGGAATGGCCCAGATAGTGGGATCCCTGATGATAGATTCCATCTTCATGAGGAGAGCCTCATGAAGATGCTTTTGATGGTGGAGTCGGCTGTTCCCATGTTGGACTGGGCTGAGTCCATCCCTCTCTCCGCAGCCTCTTGTACTCCTGTATGTTGAAATTGCTGCACCATGCCCTGATACAAACAATCAAGACTCTTCTTACAGTGCAACTATAGAATGTTTGTTAGAGTATAAGAGAACATTGAATCTCTTTACATTGTAAGCAAGTGGAGGTGCTGGCATGTCTTCTTCATGATTACATTTGCTGCGATAACTGAGATGTTAACATTGTGAGGTGGCACAGCGATAGAGTTGCTTCTTTCTTGCACCAGAGACCTTGGTTCGATCCTGACTACGGGTGCTGTCCATGCAAAGTTTGTCCATTCTCCCCATGACTGCATAGGTTTTTTCCGGGTGCTTTGGTTTCCTTTCACACTTCAAAGGCGCACAGTTTTGTTGGTTAATTTGGCTGTGGTAAAAATTGTTAATTGTGCCGAGTGCGTAGGATAGTACTACTGTATGGGGATCGCTGGACGGCGTGGACTCAGTGCGCCAAAGGGCCTGTTTCTGTGCTGTATCTCTAAGCTAAACTAAACTAAGCTCAGGAATTTGAAGCTGCTAACTCACTTCACCATCGACGCACCATTGAAACCTGGTGTGTGGGCTGACTTCCCCTTTCTGAAGTCTACACTTAGTTCCTTGGTTTATGTTGATGCTGAGCAAGAGCTTATTGTTGTTGCATCACCTAACCTGGTGCTCTGTCTCAATCCTATATGCTGACTGACTATTACCCATGATTTGGCCTAACCACAAATGGTGTCATCGGCAAAATTGACAAACCGTTTATTGACTCAGTGAGTCACGTAGCATCTCTGGAAAAAAGGAATAGGTGACTTATCGGGTCGAGACCCTTCTTCAGATGAGTGGTTGGTTCTGGGTATGGAGGTCAAGGGCAGACTTTGGTCCCATGACCGTGGCCCCTGCTGTCTGTAGGCTGGGGATGGATCTGAAATGAAGGGAATAGTGAGACTGTGCAGCCATGTACTGAACACTTCTCCTTCCGCAGGTGAGTGATGGTGCGTTCCCAGCTGTTAAAATGAGCGCCAACCCTAACCCCCTGGAGACGTGGGTGGATGCAACCAGTCACGCCCTGTGCATTAACTCGGACAAGACGTTGGAAGGGACAGCGACGAAGATCCTCAAGGTCTGCTTCTGCAGCAACACCAGCAGCAACTTGGGCAAGAACTTCAAGCTGGTCAAGTGTGACCACACGACTGAAATCAGGGTAAGATCGGCAACGCGGCAACGCACCTCCCCGGACACGTTACGGGAGATTACTGACCCAGAGGAAGCAACCACGGGGGCAGAGTCCAGCCGGTGCAACTCTTCAGTGGGATGGGGAAGGATCAAGAACACTCTTCCCCCATCACCGACCACTCGCCACTCATGGAATCCCCTCCGACAATCTACCGACACTCTCCCCCATCCCCTCATACAATCCCCCATCTCCCCCATACAATCCCCTCCCACAATCCACAGACAATCTCCCCCGTTTAGTTTGGGTTATTTTATTGTCAAGTATACCGAAGCACATTAAAAAGCTTTAGTAGCGTGCTAACCCGTCAGCGCAAAGACTATACATGATGACAATTGAGTCATCCATAGTGTACAGATACATGATAAAGGGAACAACGTTTAGTGCAAGATGAAGTTCTTGATGGATAATAAATCCCGATTAAAGATAGTCCCCATCACCGACCACTCCCCACACGTGAATCTTCTCCCCTCCCCCCCCCCCCCCCCCCCCCCCCCCACAGACACTCTCCCCCATCATCGTAAATCCCCTTCGCTCTCCCCAAGGACACTCTTCCCCCATCACCAACACAGCCTACAGACGCTCTGCCCATCTGGCGATGTTCCCAACCCACTGAACCTGCCCCCACGCAGTGAATTCCCTCCCCCATCACCGACTATTCCCCAGCCAGTGAATCCCCTCCCCTTGTCCACAGGCTCTCTCTCTCCCCCGTCAATGACACTCTTCCCTCACTGGATCCCCTCCCCTATCCACGGACACTCTCCCCCATCAATGACACTGAATCCCCTCCCACAATCCACACCCAGTCTCCCCCCCCCCCTCCCCCATCACCGACCACTCCCCAGCCAGTGAATCTCCTCCCCTTGTCTCTCATCATGCACTCTCCCCAGCCACAGCACATGAACAATCTCCCTCATTGCCAAGTCTCCCTACCCCCTGAATTCCCTCTTGCAATCCATTCACACTATCCACATCACCGACACTTCCCCCCCACTGAATCCTCTCCAGCAATCCACAGGTTCTCTCCCCCACCACAGACTCTTCCCACTGAATCCGCTCCCAATCATAGACCCTTTCTTCCACCACAGACCCTCCTCACCCAATGAATCCTTTCCAACAGCCCATGAACACTCTTCCCCCATTGACGACTTCTTCCACCCATTTAATCCCCTCTCACAATCCACAGCCTCTTTCCCCATCGCTGGCTTTTCCCACATACCCTCCGGACACTGCCCCCAGTCTTCGACTCCCTCCACCCACTGAAACACAAAATGCTGGAGTAACTCGGCAGGACTGGCAGCATCTCTGGAGAGAAGGAATGGGTGACGTTTCGGGTCGAGAGGGATATGGATCATGTGTAGGCAGAGGAGATTAGTTTACCTCGGCATCATGTTCGGCACAGACATTGTGGGCTGAAGGGCTTGTTCCTTTGCCATGCTGTTCTATGTTCTATGACACAAGAGACTAGATGCTGGAATCTTGAGCATTAAACAAGGTGTTGGAGGACCTCCATGGGTCAGGCAGCATCTATGCAGGAAATGGACAGATGTTGTTTTGATTCAGGAACCTTCTTCAGTTTGTCCACTTCGATTGTGCAATGGTACTTTAGTGTCATGTGCACTTAAGTGCAGTGATATTTTTTGCTTACAATTCAGTGACAATCCTACACCATACATTAGGCACAATCATACTATGTATAAGAGCGTAATATAGTAGACCACACTGTGACAGTACACAAGTCTCCATATTGCAGGCTCCATCTTGTACCCTTCAAGTCCAAAATGTTTTACAACCACCAGAGTCTTAAATTGGGGGAAGTTGGGAGGTCATGTTGCAGTTGTATAAGATATTGGTGAGTCCGCATTTAGAATATTGTGTTCAGTTCTGTGCACCATGTTATAGGAAAGATATTGTCAAGTTTGATTGGGTTCAGAAAAGATTTACGAGGATGTTGCCAGGACCAGAGGGTGTGAGCTACAGGGAGAGGGTGAGTAGGCTGGGTCTCTATTCCATGGAGCACAGGAGGATGAGGGGAGATCTTATAGAGGTATACAAATTCATGAGAGGAATAGATCGGGTAGATGCACAGAGTCTTTTGCCCAGAGTAGGGGAATTGAGGACCAGAGGATATAGGTTCGATGTGAAGCGGAAAAGATTTAATAGGAATCTGAGCGGTAACTTTTTCAAACAAAGGGTGGTGGGTGTAAGGCACAGCTGCCAGATGAGGTAGTTGGGGCTGGGACATTATTGGCCTTCAGCCCAACTCGTCCATGCTAACCAAGATGCCATCCTGAGCTGGTCCCAATTGTCTGTCTTTGGCCCTATCCTTTCCTATTCATGTACTGATCCAAATGTCTTTTAATGCCAAATGCCTTCTTCTCGTTGCTTTCAGGGAACCTGGCACCTGTTCTTCCATATATCTCCAGGGCTCCAGCATTTACCCTGTATGATCTGTCCTGGTTTGACACACCAACGCACAACACTCCCACCTCCTTCGCTCCAGGGTGAATAAATCCCGGCTTCTCCAGCCTCGTCTCATAACCCACCCCCCCCCCCCCCCCCCCCCCCCCCCCCCCCCCCCCCCCCCAGTCCCAGCCACATCCCCATGAATCTTTTCTGAATCCATTTGATCAAGTATATGGTTAGAAAAGGATTAATGATACATGGCCCAAATGCAGGTAAATGGGATTAGCTCAGCGGGGCACCTTGGTCGAAAAAAGGATTAGTCTCAAGGAGGACAAAATGTTGGAGTAACTCAGCGAGACAGGCAGCATCTCTGGACAGAAGTAAAATGGGTGACGTTTTGGGTCGAGACCCTTCCTCAGAACGGATCTGTATTCGTACTGTATGAGTTTAGGTTTATTTTGTTGTCACATGTTCCAAGGTACAGCGAAAATCTTTTGTTGCATGCTAAACTGTCAGTGGAAAGGCAATACATGATTACAATCGAGCCCAGTGCATAGATACATGATAAAGGGATAATTTGTACAACATTCTGTGCAAGATAAAGTACAGTCAGTCCGTGACTATAAATTTTCCCTATTTGGGAATTTTTCTTTTGGTGGCAGGCCAAGTCTCTAAGTTGATTTTATTGCTCAGCGTTGAAGGGCCCTGTGCAGCCCTCTGCAACGGGGAGCTCAGTTTTGATCAAATATATCAGTTTAGATTATTTTACAGAAGCACAGCACTTCCTGTGGAATCTGTGGCTTCCCACTCCAGCTAACGGTACACATTGCAGAGAATAAATTTCCTCTTGAGCAGGTGAATGAAGAAGTCAAGGCTGCTTTCCGAGGTTTTAGCAGCCAGTGGCTGCTCAGAGTGTGGTTGGGTCAGGGGTTTGTACACGCACCTGTGCAGCTAATGTAGCATCCTCAGACTCTACAGTAACAGCTTTGCTCTGGGATGGGAACCAGCTGTGTTGATTAAACAGTGCAGGAAGGAACTGAAGATGCCGGTTTACACCAAAGATAGACACAAAATGCTGGAGTAACTCAGTAGGACAGACAGCATCTCTGGAGGGAAGAGATTGGTGACTTTTTGGGTTGAGACCCTTCTTGAGACTGAGAGATGATTAAACGTGTGGTCTGGAAGCTGTGACCCTGAACTTCCTGCTGTGTGGTGTGATTGTTAGCATATAACAATTACATGCCAGTGAGACGTGACTCTTGTATCTGCAGAAGCAATGAGTTTTATGCTCATCTAACTAAAGATCATTGACAAAGAATGCATCAATATGGAACTTAAAGAAGAGGCCCTTTGGCCCACAATGTCTGTGCTGAACAGGATGCCAAGTTAAACTAATCTTGTCTGCCTGCATGTGATCGATACCTCTCCATTCCCTATATATCTATTAGCTCACCTAGAAGCCTCTTAAATGCCACTATAGTCATACAGCGTGAAAACTGGCCAGTCGACTTAACTTGCCCACACCGACCATCCATACTAGTCCCACATGCCTGCATTTGGCCTATATCCCTCTAAAGCTGTCCTCTCCATGTACCTGTCTAATTGTTTCGTAAACATTGCAATAATCCTTGCCTCAGCTACCTGCTCTGGCAGCTTGTTCCATACATCCACCATCCCTTGTACGTATTCCTATTGAACAGTTTCCTATTAAATCTATCCTCCTTCACCTTAAACCCATGTTACTGGTTCTCATTTTCCCAGCTCAGTGGGAAAGATTCTCTACCTGATCTATTCCTCTCATGATTTTAAACACCTGTATAAGATCACCCCTCATCCTCCTGCGCTCCAAGGAATAAAGTCCCATCTTGCTCAACCTCTCCCTATAGCTCAGACCCTTGAGTCCTGGCCAAATCGGACTCCTCCTGAATGGATAGCAAATTGGCTCCATGGAAGAGGGTGATGGTGGAAGGTTGCTTCTCAGACTGGAGACCTGTGACTAGTGGTATGCCTCAGGGTTCGGTGCTGGTCCCGTTACTGTTTGTCATCTACATCAATGACTTGGATGAGAACATATAGGGCAAGATTAGCAAGTTTGCTGAAGATACAAAAGTTAGTGGTTTTGCAAATAGTGAAGATGGTTGTGAAAGATTGCAGCAGGATCTGGATCGATTGGCCAAGTGGGCAGAGGAATGGTTGATGGAATTTAACACAGAAAAATGTGAGGTGTTGCATTTTGGGACGTCGAACAAGGGCACGACCTACACAGTAAATGGTAGGCCTCTGGGTAGTGTTGTAGAGCAGAGGGATCTAGGAGTGCAGATGCATGATTCCTTGAAGGTCGAGTCACAGGTAGATAAGGTGGCCAAAAAGGCATTTGGCACTTTGGCCTTCATCAGCCAGAGTATTGAGTATAGAAGTTGGGAGGTCATGTTGTAGTTGTATAAGATGTTTGTGAGACCGCATTTAGAATATTGTGTTCAGTTCTGGGCACCATGTTATAGGAAAGATATTGTCA
This sequence comes from Leucoraja erinaceus, assembly GCF_028641065.1. Classification (NCBI taxonomy): domain Eukaryota; kingdom Metazoa; phylum Chordata; class Chondrichthyes; order Rajiformes; family Rajidae; genus Leucoraja; species Leucoraja erinaceus. The sequence continues at coordinate 16,568,213 of NC_073384.1, read as the reverse complement.
AGCTTGAAAGGGTTCAGAAAAGATTTACGAGGATGTTACCAGAACTAGAGGGTGTGAGCTATAGGGAGAGGTTGAGTATACCCGGTTTCTATTCCATGGAGTGCAGGAGGCTGAGGGGAGATTTAATAGAGGTATACAAAATCATGAATGGAATAGATCGGGTAGATGCACAGAGTCTCTTGCCCAGAGTAGGCAAATCGAGAACCAGAGGACATAGGTTCAAGCTGAAGAGGAAAAGGTTTAATAGGAATCTGAGGGGTAAATTATTCACACATAGTGTAGTGGGATTATGGAACAAGCTGCCAGAGGAGGTATTTGAGGCTAGGACTATCCCATCATTTATTAATCAATTAGACAGGTACATGGATAGGACAGGTTTGGAGGAATATGGACCAAGCTCAGGCAAGTGGGGCTAGTGTAGCTGGGACATTGTTGGCTGGTGTGGGCGAGTTGGGCCGAAGGGCCTGTTTCCACACTGTATCACTCTATGACTCTAAGACACCACCTCTGGAAATGCCTTCCAGCAGGAAGGGGTTACAAGCCCATCCAGCCTGCCCTGTAATTCATGTGAATCATGGCCGATCTGTTCTTGGCCTCAGCACATTCCTGTCTGTTCCCCCTATCTTCTACAGTCTAAAACGGCATTTTTCTGAGCTTCTCCAGCTTCACCACAGCTCTCTTGGAGAGAGCATTCCAAAGAAGAACAGAAACTACTAAAGAAACTCGGCACTGCAGGCAGTGTCTGTGGAGAGTGAAACAGTTCCCCGACCCTCAGCTCTGATGAAGCGACAGATTTCAATCTCTGTCTCCACAGATGCTGCCCAACCTGCTGAGATGTTTCAGATTTTTCTATTTCGGATTTCCAGCAGTTTCACTTATTTTCACTTATCCCTTGTAAATGAAAATCAGATGCTGGGGACCTAAACTAGAAAACTCTACAAAATCTCAGCAGATCAGGCAGCGTCCGTGGAGACAGAATCTGAATGCTTTTGATGCCCTGAGGATACAAGTTAAACCATCGTAAATGGTTTAATTTCCCTGAAACTGTGGCCTGGGGTTGCAGGTAGCCCCACTGGGGCAAACATCTTTTCAGCACCCATATGCTTGACATTGTGTTTTGCCCATATCCCTCTAAACATTTCCTATCCATGCATCTGTCCAAATGTCTTTTGAACATCATGATGCTTCCTCTGGCCAGCTTGATGATATCATCAGAAGCCAAGAGTTCCCTGGAATTGACAGGAACCATTTGGCAAAGGGGAAATGAACATTGCATGGAGTTGTCGATCTTTGTGGGCGGAACCTCCGGCGGGGTCATCCACAGTGAGCAGCGGTCGTTGATAATTATTCTCTCTGTCCTCTTGCCCTGCAGGAGATTATCAACACAATATTGGACAGTGGGAGAGTGGGTCCCAGCATCATCTTCAAGAGCTGTTATGGACTCAGATTGAAGCACTTGAAATCTGACGAGGTCTACTGGCTCCACCCCGACCTCACGATCGAGGAGGTTCAGACCAAATATGAGAGTCAACATCATGAAGCCGAATGGAGGTACTGATCCCCACCCTTGACTATGACCTCTATATAACACTCCAATATGAGATTGGCAATGGACTCCATTTAACTTTGATCTCTTCTTATTGAGGGGTCTTCTGATTAATTAATTGTATAAGCTTTTGGTCTCCATTGCCTTGTTTGGCTGATGGATAAAAATGGGCGGCACAGTGGAGCAGCGGTAGTTGCTGCCTTTCAGCGTCAGAGACCCGGGTTTGATCCTGATTACGGGTGCTATGTGTGCGGAATTTGTACATTCTCCCCGTGTCTTGTGTGGGTTTTCTCCGGGATCTTCGGTCTCCTCCCACACTCTAAAGATGTACAGGTTTGTAGGTTAATTGGCTTGGTATAATTGTATATTGTCCCCAGTGTGTAGGATAATGCTCATTGGCGCGGATTCGGTGGTCCGAGTTACAAGGCTTACCCAATCATCTGCATTCTCCTGATTTAGGTATCTTTTATAAACAAGGTTTCTGCTCTTCACTCATGAATCACCACGGCTACCCATCATTAAAATGTGAAACTATTAAAAAAGCTCCAGCCCATCCCGTTATACATAAGATACCATATTCATGAGTGGCAGAAATAAATGACCAGGAGCAAGTAATCAAGATGAATGAACTAATCAATTAATTAATCAATCAATTAATTAATTAATTAATCGATTGATTGATTAATTAATTAATTACCACATGTGTCAAGCCACGGTGAAATTCGTTGCTTGTGTACAGGGTATGCAAATAGTTACTGCATAAAGGGCACCGACAACGTTACAAAGTGGAGCCCAAAATGGTTACGTTTATTTCCACATCCACAAGCATGGTGAGGTGAGGTGCAGGTTCAATGAAAATCTTGCTTGCAGCAGCATCACAGGCACATAGATGCAGATACACAAAAACATAAATGATCCATATTATACATAAATTATTCAAGACAGTGACTGTCTCATTCCCAGTGATCAATTTAAATTAGCCAGTTCCCTGCTTGAGTCCACGAGGTATCATTTAAAGAAGAGTTTAGTTTTAGTTTAGAGATACAGCGCGAAAACATCGACCCACCGAGGGGGTGCCGACCAGCGATCCCCACACACTAATACTATCTGCACACAACAGGGACAATTTACATTTATACAAAGCCAATTACCCTACAAACCTGTGCGTGTTTGGAGTGTTAAGAGGAAACTGGGGCTTCCCGGAGAAAACCTATGTAGGTCACAGGGCGAATGTACAAACTCCGTACAAACTGCACCCGTGGTCAGGATTGAACTGGATCTCTGTCACTGTAAGGCTGCAACACTACCTCTGCATCACCATGCCACCCTTCAGGAGTCTTGAGTGCATTTCATAAAATCCCGTTCTAAGGGCGTATGTCTACTAATCTTATTTGTGTAGTCTGTATGAAAATTAAAGTTCCCTATAACAGCTAAATAAATGTGTCATCTTCCACTATTTCTTTGTTCATTAGCAAATTTGCAGATGACACAAAGCTGGGTGGCAGTGTGAATTGGGAGGAGGATGCTATGAGAATGCAGGGTGACTTGGACAGGTAGGGGGAGTGGGCAGATGCATGGCAGATGAAGTTTAATGCGGATAAATGTGAGGTTATCCACTTTGGTAGCAAAAGCAGGAAGGGAGATTACTATCTAAATGGCGTCAAGTTGGGAAAAGGGGAAGTACAACGGGATCTGGGGGTCCTTGCACATCAGTCTATGAAAGTAAGCATGCAGGTACAGCAGGCTGTGAAGAAAGCGAATGACATGTTGGCCTTTAAAACAAGAGCAATCGAATATAGGAGCAAAGAGGTCCTTCTGCAGTAGTACGGAGCCCTAGTGAGACCACACCTGGAGTATTGTGTGCAGTTTTGGTCCCCTAATTTGAGGAAGAACATTCTTGCTATTGAGGGAGTGCTGCGTAGGTTTACAAGGTTAATTCCCGGGATGGCGGAACTATCATATGCTGAGAGAATGGAGCAGCTGGGCTTGTACACTCTGGAGTTTAGAAGGATGAGAGGGTATCTCATTGAAACATATAAGATTGTTAAGGGCTTGGACACGCTAGAGGCAGGAAACATGTTCCCGATGTTGTGGGAGTCCAGAACCAGGGGCCACAGTTTAAGAATAAGGAGTAAGCCATTTAGAACGGAGACGAGGAAATGCTTTTTCTCAGAGAGAGTGGTGAGTCTGTGGAATTCTCTGCCGCAGAGGGCGGTGGAGGCAGGTTCTCTGGGTGCTTTCAGGAGAGAGCTGGATGCTTTCAAGTGAGAGCTAGGAGGAGGGGAGAAACTGGTGCAGTATCAACCAGGGTTCAGTGGGGGTGAATGAGAATGGTAAAATAAAATGGGGGCGGTTGTTGGGTGAGAAAGAGGAGGGGAAAGGGGGGCATTTGTAGGTTACCTAAACTAAGCTTTCTCTTTTTTGCCCCTCAATCAGTCAGTCTCCCAAATCGAAAAGTTGCCCATCCAAGTTGTCCAGAGGCCTGGAGTCTCCAGAGTGCCTGACCCACTGAGTTTCTCCAACACTTTGAGTTTTTCCCTCTTCTCCCATGCTAGACTTGAACCACTGATACAACTCTGATCTACTTGATCAATTTGAATATGGCTCATGTAGTAATCCATGGATACTCCTGTTTCCATTTATGGTTTATTCTCCAAGCTAACCCCCCCATAGCAGTATTTACATGGTGGTTGGCTTTTGTTTGTCTTGGGTACTGGTAAATAAGCTACAACCCTATTTAATAACTAAATGGCATGGTGGTGCAGTGCTGGGTGTTGCTGCGTTACAGAGCCAGAGACTCGGGTTTAATCCTGACTACGGGTGCTGTCTGTATGGAGTTTGTACATTCTCACCGTGCCCTTATTGGTTTCCTCCGGGTGCTCCGGTTTCCTCCCACAGTCCAAAGACGTACAGGTGTGCAGGTTAATTTGGTTTGGATTAAAATTGTAAATTGCCTCCAGTGCTAGTGTATGGGGTGATCGCTGGTCGGCGCGGACCCGGTGGGCCAAAGGGCCTGTTTCCGCACTGTGCCTCTAAACTAAATAAACATAAACTTTCTACTTTATGAGATGAGTTCACAATAAACTTGACTTTGAAATTTCTAACAGGTATGATCTACGGATTCGATTCCTCCCCAAGAATTTCATGGAGAGTTTTCAACAAGACAGAACAACACTGTTATGTTATTATCAACAGGTCAGTAACTGCTCCATCTTACGCATAGAGAAGGTCACAGTCTTTTTTCCCTGGGTGTAGGGGTCTAAAATTAAAAAACATAGGTTTAAGATGAGAGGGGAGAGATTTAAAAAAGACCCGAGGGGCATGTTATTCACACTGAGCATAGATAGAACAAGCCTCAAGAGGTATAGGAAGGAACTGCATATGTTGGTTTATACTGAAGATAGATGTAAAATGCTAGAGTAACACAGGGGACAGGCAGCATCTCCAGAGAAAAAGGAATGGGTTACTTTTTGGGTCGGAACCCTTCTTCATCACTTCTCTAGAGACTGAAGAAGGGTTTCGACCCAAAACATCATGTATTCCTTTTCTCCAGAGATGCTGCTTGACCTGCTGAGTTTCTCCAGCATTTTGTGTCCAGCTTCTATAAGTGATGGTTGAGGAGGACGGGGGGTTACCGTGATTAACAATTCAAAGCCATTTGGACATGAACATGGATAGGAAAGTTTTAGAAGCTGTGGGCCAAGTACAATCAAACGGGACTAATTCAGAGCATGGACAAGTCGGGAAGAAGGGCGTGTTTCTATGCTGTAAAACTATAGTGCATTCAGAAAGTATTCAGACCCCTTCACCTTTTCCACATTTTGTTACTTTACAGCCTTATTTTAAAATAGATTAAATTCATTTTTTTAAATTATCAATCTACACACAATACCCCAGAATGAAGAAACAAAAACAGGTGTTTTTTACAAAGTAATTAGAAATAAATAAAATAATTCAGATCCTTTGCTATGACACTCAAAATTGAGCTTAGGTTCACCGTGTTTCCATTGATTATCCTTGAGATGTTTCTACAACTTTACTGGAGTCCACCAGTGGTAAATTAAATTGATTGGACATGATTTGGAAAGGCACACACCTGTCTATATAAGGTCCCACAGTTGACAGTGCATGTCAGAGCAAAAACCAAGCTATGAAGACGAAGGAATTGTCCGTAGACCTCCGAGACAGGATTGTGTCGAGCCACACATCTGGGCAAGGGCATAAAACAATTTCTGCAGCATTGCAAGTCCCAAAGAGCACAGTGGCCTCTATCATTCTTAGATGGAAGAACTTTGGAAACCACCAGGACTCTTCATAGAGCTGGTCGCCCGACCAAACTGAGCAATCGGGGTAGAAGGGCCTTGGTCAGGGAGGTAACCAAGAACCTGATGGTCACCCTGACAGAACTCCAGAGTTCTTCTGTGGAGATGGGAGAAACTTCCAGAAGGACAACTATATCTGCAGCACTCCACCAATCAGGCCTTTCTGGTAGAGTGGCCAAACGGAAGCCACTCCTTAGTAAAAGGCACATGACAGCCCGCTCTCTGACCATGAGAAACAGGTCTGATGAAACCAAGATTGAACTCTTTGGCCTGAATGCCAAGTGTCACGTCTGGAGGAAAGTAGGCACCGTTCATCACCTGACCAATACCATACCTATGGTGAAGCATGGTGGTGGCAGCATCATGCTGTGGGGATGTTTTTCAGCGGCAGGAACTGGGAGACTAGTCAGGACCGAGGGACAGATGAACGGAGGAAAGTACAGAGTGATCCTTGATGAAAACCTGCTCCAGAGCGTTCTGGACCTCAGATTGAGGGGAAGGTTCACCATCCACCAGGACAACGAGCCTAAGCACACAGCCAAGACAACGCAGGAGTGGCTTTGTGACAAGTCTGATAATGTCCTTGAGTGGCCCAGCCAGAGCCCGGACATGAACCCGATCGAACATCTCTGGAGGGACCTGATAATATCTGTGCATCGACGCTCCCCATCCAACCGTTAGAGCTTGAGAGGATCTGCAGAGAAGAATGGTAGAATTTACCCAAATAGAGGTGTGCCAAGCTTGTAGCGTCATACCCAAGAAGACGAGACTGTAATCGCTGCCAAAGGTGCCTCAACAAAGTACTGCGTAAAGGGTCTGAATACTTATGTAAATGTGATATTTCAGTTATTTCTTTTTAACTACTTTGCAAATTTGTCTATACACCTGTTTTTGCTTTTTTATTATGGGGTATTGTGGTAGATTGATGATAAAAATAAAGAATTTAATCAATTTTAGAATAAAGCTGTAACGTAACAAAATGTGGAGGAAGTGAAGGAGTCTGAATTCATTGTATGACTCCATCCTTCTAATTTTCTGATGCAGCTTTCTGTTGGAGTTTAGACTACATAACATGAAATCAGGAGAAGAAGGGCAATGTTAGCTCAGTGGGAGGACTAAGTCCTAGTTGGAGACATCAAGTCCCGAGCACCTATCGGCAGCGCTGGCATTTTTCAGCTCCATCGTCATGGTGAGGCTGCAGTTAGTTCTGCTGACTCATAATGCGTACAGAGACCCGTGTTCAAATCTGATCTCGCAAACTGTCTGAGTGGAGTTTGCAGCCCTTCCCTGTGACCGTGGGGGTTTCCGTCACGCGGTTCTTGGAGAGAGTAACCTGTAGACACTTTCCCCCAGGTACGCAGTGACTACATGCAGGACACCGCAAACCAGGTGGACCAGGACATTGCTTTGAAGCTTGGCTGCCTGGAGATAAGGTAAACGTACCAGCATCTGCCGGGGAAAATCCTCACTGGGTACAAGTACAATTTCGTGTTTATTGTCGTAGGCACCAGTATGGTGAGGTACAGGTACAATGAACATCTTGCTCGCAGCAGCATCAAGGGACTCGGACAACACGCAAAACACGAATTATACACACATTACAAATAAAATTCTCTGTGTGCAAAAGAATAATAGTCCAAAAGACATAATTATAAAAAATATATGCGAATAGTAGTGCAAGAGGTGGGCTGTGTTTTTCTGTTGTGAAGGTGGTATTAGGGTTGTGTAATACGGATCAAGAACCTGATGGTGGTGTAGGACCTCAGACTTCTGTACCTTGAGCCCGATGGTAGCAGTGAGATGAGGGCATGGCATGGAATATGGGATTTTTGAGGTGGCACCTCATGTAGATGCTTACGATGGTGGGAGGTGCTGTGTCCACGATGGACTGTCCGTCAATGCCCACTTTCCCCTCCGCACTCTGTGCCATGAATGATTTTCCAGCTCCCGCACACTCCCTCAGTAACACCTCTCTCCGCCACCTCGTGTTACCGGTTGTATCTCCACTGACATGAATCCAGCTCTCTCACACTGTGTAGAAACAGAGAAACTGCAGATGCCAGTTTATGCCAAAAAATAGACACAAAGTGCTGGAATAACTCAGCGGATTACTTCTGAACTCTAAACGTCACCCATCGTTTTACTTCAAAGATGCTGCATGACCCGCTGATTTACTGCAGTACTTTGTGTCCATCTCTCATACTGACTCTCATTAACCTCTCTTCCCTCCTGCACCCTGTCACTGACTGTATCTCTATTGATGATGGCCCAGCTCCCTCACACTGTCTCTCAATACACCCTCTATCCCTCAGCACCCTGTATGACTGACTGAATCGCCATTGATGTTTGTCCAACTCCCTCACAGTGGGAGAGTCTAGAACGAGAGGTCATAGCCTCAGAATTAAAGGACATTCTTTCAGGAAGGAGATGGGGAGAAATGTATTTCGTCAAAGAGTCTGAATCTGTGGAATTCTTTGCCACAGAAGGCTGTGGAGGACCAAATCAGTGGATATTTTTTAGGCAGAGATAGATAGATTCTTGATTAGTACGGGTGTCAGATGTTATGGGGAGAAAGCAGGAGAATGGGATTAGAAGGGAGAAATAGATCAGCCATGAATACATAGACGATGGTCCGAATGGCCTAATTCGACTTATTCCTCATGACCTTATGACTCATACTGTCCAACAGTAACCCTTCTCCCCACAGCACCCTATCCTATGTTACTGACTGTATCTCCCCACTAATTTTAATCAAGTTCCCTCATATTGCATTGGTAACATTTCCAAGACAATAACCACTATTGGTCAAATAATATTTAAGTACAATGATAGGTTTTGTAAAATAAATGAATAAGATGAAACTTTTGTGACCTGTTTTTGAATGAGTTGAGTGACTGCCTCACATTATATTCTTTCCCTGTTAGGCGGTTTTATAAAGACCTGCCTCCAAAGGCCCTGGAGAAAAAATCCAACTTTGAGCTGCTGGAGTGAGTTATCTCAGTTTGCTATTCCTCTGGTAATGTAATTGGAGTATATTGTGTACCTTGCAATGTTATGATACTGAAGGAACATTCTGGAAAGCCCCTCCCTATGCCCATAACTTCAGAAGTGCTGATTTCAGGAAACACCCTGTACGGGGTGCCGAGAAGATGCCAATTTTAAGATGAAAGACTTAAAACTGTAGAGATACAGTAAGGAGACATGCCCTTTATTCCACCAAGTCTGCGCTGGCCAGCGATCACCCTATACATTAGCACTATCTTACAAAGTAGGGACAATGTACAATTTTAATGAAGCCAATTAACCTACAATCCTGTAGATCTTTGTAGTGCTGGAGGAAACCGATCACCCGGGGAAAACCAAGTGGTCATGGGGAGAACATACAAACATCAGACTTGAATCTAAAGAAGGGTCCTGAACCGAAACGTATGTCTGAAGAAGAGTCCCGACCCGAAACGTCACCTATCCATGTTCTCCAGAGATGCTACCTGACCCGCTGAGTTACTCCAGCAGTTTGTCTTTTTTTTGTAAACCAGCTCTGCAGTTCCTTGTTTTTACTTACTTAAAGGTGAATGGTGCAACCTTCAGGCGAGTTAGATAGTTCATTGTATCCCCAGAAGGAAATGGTTAATAGAGTGCAGGCTGTGGAAGGGTCAATCTGACAAGGCTCCAACAATGCAAAATGCTGGTTAATCTGAAGCACTCCACAAAATCCCAAAAGGTGATCCTTTTTACAGCTGAGAGATGATGCACTTTGGACTTTAGAGATACAGCGCGGAAGCAGGCCCTTCAACCCACCGAGTGCGGTGACCAGTGATCAGTCCGTACATTAGCACTCTAGAGACAAATTACAATTTTACTGAAGCCAATTAACCTATACGTCCTTATGCCCTTGTCCCACTTAGGAAACCTGCGGAAAGTCTCCAGAGGTTTCCGTTCAGGTTTCCTAAGTGGGACAGGGGCATAACCTATACAAACCTGTACGTCTTTGGAGTGTGGGAGAAAACTAGAGCACCTGGAAAACCCCACACAGTCACAAGGAGAACGTATAAACTCCGTACAGACAGAACCAGTAGTCAGGATCAAACCCGGGCATCTGGCAGCAACTCTACCGCTGTGTCACCGTGCCACCCTAAATTCTCCACTAAGGTGCCACAGCAGGCCTGTTGTTTGTGTCAGTCCCAACCCACCAACCATGTTCAGTCAACCACACACTTGGATGTGCCCTGTGAAATGGCTGAACTGGGTCCCTAGAGGATACCACTGAATTGTGCAGGAAGGGACTGCAGATGCTAGTCTACACTGAAGATAGACACAAAATGCTGGAGTAACTCAACAGGTCAGGCAGCATCTCTGGAGAGGGTGGTGTTTCGGGTCGGGTCCCTTCTTTAGACTGAGAGGCAGGGGAGATGGAAACTGGAGATATGGAAGTGTACAAAGAGAATGTAAGGTGTGAAAGCAACACTGAACACCACTGCAGTATGTGTTTGTGTATGTATCACACATATTTACTGCATCAATACCACTAGAGACTTACCAGTAAATGTTTCCCACTATCACTGCTTGCAGGGGAGAGGTGCTGATTAATTCAGCATAATTCGCACGGGTTCAGTGCCTGAACTGTTAACCATATAACAACCATATAACAATTACAGCACGGAAACAGGCCATCTCGGCCCTACAAGTCCGTGCCGAACAACTTTTTTCCCCTTAGTCCCACCTGCCTGCACTCATACCATAACCCTCCATTCCCTTCTCATCCATATGCCTATCCAATTTATTTTTAAATGATACCAATGAACCTGCCTCCACCACTTCCACTGGAAGCTCATTCCACACCGCTACCACTCTCTGAGTAAAGAAGTTCCCCCTCATGTTGCCCCTAAACTTCTGTCCCTTAATTCTCAAGTCGTGTCCTCTTGTTTGAATCTTCCCTATTCTCAAAGGGAAAAGCTGGTCCACATCAACTCTGTCTTTCCCTCTCATCATTTTAAAGACCTCTATCAAGTCCCCCTTTAACCTTCTGTGCTCCAGAGAATAAAGACCTAACTTATTCAACCTATCTCTGTAACTTAGTTGTTGAAACCCAGGCAACATTCGAGTAAATCTCCTCTGTACTCTCTATTTTGTTGACATCCTTCCTATAATTGGGCAACCAAAATTGTACACCATACTCCAGATTTGGTCTCACCAATGCCTTGTACAATTTTAAAATTACATCCCAGCTTCTATACTCAATGCTCTGATTTATAAAGGCTAGCATACCAAAAGCTTTCTTTACCACCCTATCTATATGAGATTCCACCTTCAAGGAACTATGCACGGTTATTCCCAGATCCCTCTGTTCAACTGTATTCTTCAATTCCCTACCATTTACCATGTACGTCCTATTTTGATTTGTCCTGCCAAGGTGTAGCACCTCACATTTATCAGCATTAAACTCCATCTGCCATTTTTCAGCCCATTTTTCCAAATGGCCTAAATCACTCTGTAGACTTTGGAAATCCTCTTCATTATCCACAACACCCCCTATCTTGGTATCATCTGCATACTTACTAATCCAATTTACCACCCCTTCATCCAGATCATTGATGTACATGACAAACAACAAAGGACCCAACACAGATCCCTGAGGCACCCCACTAGTCACCTGCCTCCAATCCGACAAACAGCCATCCACCATTACCCTCTGGCTTCTCCCATTCAGCCACTGTTGAATCCATCTTGCTATTCCGTCATTTATACCCAACAGTTTAACCTTCTTAACCAACCTTCCATGAGGAACCTTGTCAAAGGCCTTACTAAAGTCCATATAGACAACATCCACTGCTTTACCCTCGTCAATTTCCCTAGTAACCTCTTCAAAAAATTCAAGAAGATTAGTCAAACATGACCTGCCAGGCACAAATCCATGTTGACTGTTCCTAATCAGACCCTGTTTATCCAGATGCTTATATATATTATCTCTAAGTATCTTTTCCATTAATTTGCCCACCACTGAAGTCAAACTAACAGGTCTATAATTGCTAGGTTTAGTCTTAGAACCCTTTTTAAACAATGTGCAGTACGCCAATCCTCGGGGACTATTCCCGTTTCTAATGACATTTGAAATATTTCTGTCATAGCCACGGCTATTTCTACACTAACTTCCCTCAATGTCCTAGGGAATATCCTGTCAGGACCTGGAGACTTATCCACTTTTATATTTTTCAAAAGTGTCAGTACTTCTTTTACTTTGAAACTCATAGTATCCATAGCTACTCTACTCGTTTCCCTTACCTCACATAATTCAATATCCTTCTCCTTGGTGAATACCGAAGAATTGTTCAATATCTCCCCCATCTCTTTTGGCTCTGCAGATAGCTTCCCACTCTGTCTCTCCAATGGACCAATTTTATCCCTCGTTATCCTTTTGCTATTAATATAGCTGTAGAAACTCTTTGGATTTACTTTCACCTTACTTGCCAAAGCAACCTCATATCATCTTTTAGCTTTTCTAATTTCTTTCTTAAGATTCTTTTTACATTCCTTATACTCCTCAAGCACCTCATTTACTTCATGCTGCCTATAATTATTGTAGATCTCCCTCTTTTTCCGAACAAGATGTCCAATTTACCTTGAAAACCAGGGCTCTTTCCAATTTTTACTGTTTTCTTTCAACCAAACAGGAACATAAAGATTCTGTACTCTTAAAATTTCCCCTTTAAATGTCCTCCATTTCTCTTCTACATCTTTCCCATAAAACAAAATGTCCCAGTTCACTCCTTTTAAATCATCTCGCATCTCATCAAAGTTAGCCTTTCTCCAATCAAAAATCTCAACCCTAGGTCCAGTTCTGACCTTCTCCATAATTATGTTGAAACTAATGGTATTGTGATCACTGGACCCGAAGTGCTCCCCAACGCATACCTCCGCCACCTGTCCAGTCTCATTTCCTAACAGGAGGTCCAGCACTGCCCCTCCTCTAGTAGGTACCTCTATGTATTGCTGCAAAAAACTATCCTGCACACATTTTACAAACTCCAAACCATCCAGCCCATTTACAGAATGTGTTTCCCAGTCTATGTGTGGAAAGTTGAAATCTCCCACAATCACCACCTTGTGCTTACTACTAATATCTGCTATCTCCTTACATATTTGCTCTTCCAATTCTCGTTCTCCACTCGGCGGTCTATAATACACCCCCATAAGTGTTGCTACACCTTTCCCACTTCTCAATTCCACCCAAACAGCCTCCCTAGACGAGCCCTTTCCTCCTTCCCTTTCTAAAGGGCCATCCCTCCTCTCCACAGCTCCATCCCCACGGAGATGTTGGCAAAGTCTGAGCAGAAAGGAGAAAGATTCAGGTGGGAGATCACAGCAGAAGTGAACAAATAAACTGTTGACCTCTTAATCATCATGAGTTTGATCTCGGGTACTGAGCCAACAATTATTTAACGAGTTCAAACTCAGTGGCCTCTCTGACATCTTTCTGTCATCTGTTTTTACAGGAAGGATGTCGGTCTCGATTTGTTCTTCCCTAAGCAGTTGCAAGATAGTATGAAGGTAAGGGGTCACCTTGTGATCAAAATCACAACATGCTGGAGTAACTCAGAGGCTCAGGCAGCGTCTCAGGAGAAAAGGAATAGTTGACCTTTCAGGTCATGACCCTTCTGACTGCGAGTCAGAGGAGAGGGAAACTAGAGGCAGTGGCGTAGCGTGGAGGGGGGGGGCCAGAGGGGCGGTTGCCCCAGGCGCTAAATTTTTAAGGGCCGAAAAAAATTGTTGGATAAAATTTTTTATAAAAATTAAGAGGCCCGGGGAGCCGTTGGAGCGAGGAGGAGTTACCTGGAGCTGTGAGTATAAAAACAGCGCGGGGCCTGCTTCTACAGAGGCCCGGGGAGCCATTGGAGCGAGGAGGGGTTACCTGGAGCTGTGAGTAAAAAAACAGCGCGGGGCTTGCTTCTACAAAGGCCAGACCAGCTCCGAGTTCTGGTCGCCGTTGCCCCAACTCCGAGGCCAGGTCGCCGCTGCCGCTGCTCCAGCTCCGATGCCGTGTGGCCGCTGTTGCTGTCCCCGCTCCGAGGCCAGGCCGCCGCTGTCGCTGCTGCTGCCGCCGTCCCAGCCGCTACCGCCGCCGTCCCAGCCGCTCCTGCCGCCGTCCCAGCTCTGATGCCGGGCGGCCCGCCCGCCGTCCCCCGCCGCTCCGCTCCGATGCGCGCCGTCCCAGCTCTGATGCCCGGGCGGCTGCGCTGCCGCTGTCCCAGCTCCGAGGCCAGGTCGCCGCTGCTCGCCGTCCCAGCCGCCGCCGTCCCAGCTGCTGCCCGCCGTCCCAGCTCCGAGGCCAGGCCGCTGCTGTCGCTGTCCCCGCTCCGAGTTCTGGTCGCCGCTGCCGCGGTCCCAGCCGCCGCTGCCTCTGCCCCAGCTCCACCATTAGGCCTCGGCGGAGACGGGGGATACTACTAAAGAAGTTGCATCCCCCGAAGGATGAGACCAAAAACGTGTTTCCTTCCCCTCTCCCTCTCCCCCCCCCTCTCTCCCTCCCTCCCCTCTCTTCCCCCCCTCTCTCCCCCCCCCCCTCCCACTTCCTCCTCTTCCCCCCCCCTCCCCCTCCTCTCCCCCCCCCCCCTCTCCCCCCCCCCCCTCCCCCCCTCCCTCCCTCCCCCCCCCCCTCTCCCCCCCCCCCCCTCTCCCTCTTCCCCCTCCCCCCCCCCCTCCCCCCCCTCTCCCCCCCCCCCCCCCCCCCCCCCCCCCCCCCCCCCCCCCCCCCCCCCCCCCCCCCCCCCCCTCTTCCCCCCCCCCCTCCCCCCCCCCCCCCCCCCTCCCCCCCCCCCTCCCCCCCCTCTCCCCCCCCCTCCTGCTAATCAGGAGGCGCAAAACTTTAAACTGCCCCGGGCGCTCAAAACCCACCCTATGCCACTGACTAGAGGTATGAAAAGGTACAAAAAAGGCAATAAAAGTAAGCATGCAGGTATAGCAGGCAGTGAAGAAAGCAAATGGCATGTTGGCGTTTATAACAAGAAGAGTTGAGTAGAGGAGCAAAGAGATCCTTCTGCAGTTGTACAGGGCCCTAGTGAGACCACACCTTGAATATTGTGTGCAGTTTTGGTCTCTGAGCTTGAGAAACGACATTCTTACTATTGAGGTAGGTTTACAAGGTTAATTCCTGGGATGGCAGGACTGTCATATGCTGAAAGAATGGAGCGGCGGGGCTTGTATACTCTGGAATTTAGAAGGATGAGAGGATATCTTATTGAAACATATACGATTTTAAGTATTTGAACATGCTCGAGGCAGGAAACATGTTCCCGGTGTTGGAGGAGTCCAGAACCAGGGGCCACAGTTTAAGAATAAGGGGTAAGCCATTTAGATGAGGAAACATTTTTTCACACAGAGAGTTGTGAGAGTGGAATTCTCTGCCTCAGGGCTTCTGCCTCTGCCTCTGCCTTCCCCCACTTCACCCCTAAAGATCAATCCAGGGCGGTTCTCTGGATATTTTCAAGGATAGCTAGATAGGGCTCTTAAGGGCAGCAGAATCAGGGGATATAGGGAGAAGGCAGGAATGAGGTACTGATTGTGGATGATCAGCCATGATCGCATTGAGTGGTGGCCCTGGATCGAAGGGCTGAGTAGCCTACTCCTGCACCTATTGTCTATAGGATCAAGCGTCACATCGCCTGTGGTTCACTTGGGAAGTGTCATTAGAGGTGGTTTAGTTTACTTTAGCTTAGTTTAGAGATACAGCATGGAAACAGCCCCTTCGGCCCACCAAGTCCATGCCAACCAACGATTACCCATGCACTAGTTCTATCCTACATACTAGGGACAATTTACTGAAGCCAATTAACCTACAAACCTGTTTAAGAAGGAACTGCAAATGCTGGAAAATTAAAGGTAGAAATAAATGCTGGAGAAACTCAGCGGGATGGAGCCTCACCCGCTGAGTTTCTCCAACCTGCAAACCTGTATGTCTTTGGAGTGTGGGACGAAACCGGAGCACCTGGAGAAAACCCTTGCGGTTGCAGAAAGAATGATCAGAGTCGCTACAGACAGCACCGTAGTCAGGATCAAACCCAGGTCTCTGGCGCTATAAGGCAGCAACTCTACTGCTGTACCACTGTGCTAGTTGATTGGAATGGAGGGGCGGTCCAGGAATTGTGGAGGGGATGTTCTAATGGTAATGATGGGAGTGGAGAGGGCGTCTAGTGATGGAAACTCATTGGAATCTGATTTACCTCCCCTTCCCCCACTTCACCCCTAAAGATCAATCCCTCTGCCATGAGGGCCAGATTTCCATGTTCCACACTTTTCTCAGCTGGTGAGTCTGTCAGTGTTAGGATGTGTTAATACTAATACCTCACGGCCTGTGGGGAGTCCTGCCATGCATTTCCGTGTCGTGACACTGGGGGGAGCTTGGGTTTAGAGAACTGTGATGACACCGTAAATTAATTAGCGGTGCACAGCAGTAGAGCTGCTGCCTTACTGCGCCAGAGACCCGGGTACGATCCTGACCACAGGTGCTGTTCGTACGGAGTTTGTGCATTCTCCCAGTGACCGCGTGGGCTTTTCCCCGGTGCTCCGGTTTCCTCCCGCACTCCAAAGACGAGCAGGTTTGTAGGTAAATTGGCTTTGGTAAGTTGTAAAATGTTCCCTATTGTGTGTAGGATAGTGCTGGTGTGCGGGGTGATCGCTGGTCGGCCAGGGGCGAAAGCCTATTTCTACACTGCATCTAATGTCAAAAATCTAATGTAAATTGTTTGTCACTGTGGACTCAGCAGCCTACTCTCCTCTCTCTTCTTCCAGATGAAACACCTCCGTAAACTCATCCAGCAGACCTTTCAGCAGTTTGCCCATTTCAAGGAGGATGAATGTATCAGACAGTTTTTCCAGATTCTCAGCTGTGTCACTGACTTTGAACAGGAACATTACAAATGTGAACTTGGAGTAAGTGCATCTCCACTTAATTTTAACTGCGGAACTTAACCATGTTCTTCCAAGCGTCTTACTCCACAACACTCCAGCGTCAGCAGCAGCAGCTCTGTAGAGTAATGCAAACATTAACTGTTCAAAGCCTGAACTAACCAGATTTATCTACACAACCTCCAACCTGTTGTCTGCTCTTGGCACTGACGCCAATGCTTGTTGTACCTAAGTTGAGGGAAACACTCAGTACAGATCCAGGACATCCCAGGTTGGACCAATCTTGTCTGTTTGTCTCATTGCTCATTAGGCTTGAGGATCATCAGTGACAGGTTGTAGTTATAGAGTGATACAGCACGGAAACAGGCCCTTCGGCCCATCCATCCATACCCATCAAGATAGTCCATTAAACCCAGAGCCATTTACTGCTATTTGGCCCCTATCCCTCAAAACCTTTGATAACCATGTACCTATCCAAATGTCTTTTAAATGTTGTTATTCTACCTGCTTCAACTAGCCTTGACTACTTCTTCCAGCAGCTTGTTCCACATACCCACTGCTGTCTGGATGAAAACATTGCTCCTTGGGTTCTGACTAAAACATTCCCTTCCCACCTTAAAGCTAGCCTTCTAGTTCTTGATTCCAGAACCCTGGGAACAAGAGTCTGTGCAGTCATCCTATTTAAGCATGATTTTATACACCACTGTATGATCATCCTTCATTCTCCTGCATTCCAAAGAATAAAGTCCTAGTTTGCCCACCCTCTCCCAGTAGCTCTGCCCACAAGTACTGACAACATCCTTACCGATAGGAAAGATGGTCAGAATCATTTTACCAGGGTGCTTTAACAACAGAGAGGGAATGTTTAAAAGAGCTACGCAGGGCAGGTATATTTACACAGAAAGTTAGGTACCTGGAACACAATGCCAGGGGTAATAATGAAAGCTGAAAGTATAGATGATTAAGAGGCATTTAGATAGGCACAAATGTGCAAGGAGTAGTGATTTGGATCACATGCAGGCAGAGGAGATTAGTTTAACGGCATCATGTTTGGTGCAGACATTGTTTGCTGTGGAGAGCCTGTTACTGTGCTGCACTTTTCTATATTATGTGTTCTCATTCTCTGCAGTCACGCTGAATTGTCTGGTTCTTTCTACCATTCAATCGCTTGGCTTATTGTCACTCCATAGTTGGAGTGACAATAGACAATTGTGTTGGCATCACTTTTACTGGGTGGTGTATCTTCGCGTTTGTGAATCGCCCATGGTGTTTGCAACAAAGAGGGAAAGTTTAAAAACGCTATGCAGGGCAGGTATATTGGTTCCCAAATTGAAGGTAGTTAATGTAATTACCCTGCTATGATGACACCAACCAGCCAGACGGCCTGTGACATATGTGGCAATGCCTTTATGTTTGGTTAGTCAGCTGTACAGGAACCACCGTCTCCTTCTTCTCCATGGGTCAGGGTGTCAAACCCAGCAAGCCCAACACAGAGGATCCATCTTTGAGCCTGTGGTAGCTGCTTGTTTTTTTATCCTTCATGTATGAGCTCAAATACTCTGTTTCAAGGACTTCCAGTCGGTTACTAATTTAATCACTTCATCCCATTGATGAACCGATCACAAATGATCAGACACAGCAACCAATTCCCCTCTGGGTGTGTAATGTGGTCGAGAACTTTCCTCATTTCTAGTTTCACTCAAGTAGTCTTGGTGCATCTGGCGTAGCCAACCATTGTAAACCCACTCAGATGGCAATATCTGTGCTGGCAAGTAATCTAATCTTCTCTGTCTGCATGTGATCCATATCCATCTATTCTCTGCATATCCATTTCTCACACTGGCTGCTGTGTTTACTCTATGTTTGTTCCACACTCCATGCCATGCACTCCGTGTACCTCGCTCCGTGTTCCACACTCCGTGTACCCCGCTCCGTGTTCCACACTCCGTGTACCCCGCTCCGTGTACCCCGCTCCGTGTACCCCGCTCCGTGTTCCACACTCCGTGTTCCACACTCCGTGTACCCCGCTCCGTGTACCCCGCTCCGTGTTCCACACTCCGTGTTCCACGCTCCGTGTACCCCGCTCCGTGTACCCCGCTCCGTGTTCCACACTCCGTGTACCCCGCTCCGTGTTCCACACTCCGTGTTCCACACTCCGTGTACCCCGCTCCGTGTTCCACACTCCGTGTTCCACACTCCGTGTACCCCGCTCCGTGTACCCCACTCCGTGTTCCACACTCCGTGTACCCCGCTCCGTGTTCCACCTCCGTGTTCCACACTCCGTGTACCCCGCTCCGTGTTCCACACTCCGTGTTCCACACTCTGTACCGCACTGCGTGTACAGCGCTCCATGTGTGTCCACACTCGCACGTTGTGTGTACCATGCTCCATGTACCGTGCTATGTGTTCCACACTCAATGCACCTCGTTGTGTGTACCATGCTCCATGTACCGTGCTGCACATTTCATGCTCCGCGTACCGCGATCTATGTACCGAGCTACCTGTACAGCGCTACGTGTTTCACACTCCCTGTACAGTGCTACACATTCCACATTCCCTGCTCAGTGCTGTCAGTTCTGTGCACCATGTACTGCTCTGCGTATTCCACGCTCCGTGTACAGTGCTGCGTATTCCACACTCCGTGTACCACACTGCGTGTTCCACACTCCGTATACCATGCTGCATGTTCCTTGCTCCATGTACTGTGCTGCGTATTCCACATTCTGTGTACCGCGATCTATGTACCACGCTACATATACCGCACTACGTGTTCCACACTCCATGTACTGCGCTCCATGTACCGCGACGCATGTAACACTCTGCGTGTTCTCTGGGTTACAAGATAGTGACTCCGCACTCTGTCTTGCAGCAAGGCTGGACGGTGGCAGTGGACCTGGTGATTGGATGGCAGGGCATCGGCCAAGTGATCAGCTCGGGTGAGGTGAGGACAGGGGGCTCAACGCTGGTGGCTGGGACTGGGGCCAGGGGTGGGGGGCCAGGATGGGGGGGATCTGTGGCAGGAGTGGGGGCCAGTGGCAGCAGCCATGGGCAGAAGTGAGGGTCAGAAGTAGGGGTGGAGACCTGAAGGTTCAATGCTGGTGCAGGGATGGCTATCAGAGGTGGGTGACAGAGGTGGTCAAGAGTCTCAGAGGCTGGGGTGGGTGACAGAGATGGGAATGGACATCAGATTCAGAGATGGATTACAGAGGAAGGGGGTGGTGACAGGCAGGGGGAAGTAACAGAGGCAGGGCGAGGGTGACGGAAGTGATGATAGTGGGAACAGCAGGTGACAGGGGCTGGTCCAGGTGACAGAAGCTGGGGCGGGAGATAGAGGGACGCATGGGGGACTAGAATGGGGCCAGGGGTCGGATCTACAGGGCAAGGGCGGGTGAGTACCAGAGGGGTCAATGACGGTGGCAGAGGTGGGGGGAGGGGCTACAGCCAGGGTCACGGGCAAGGGGTAAGGACAGGGTTGGGGAGCACAGGCAGGGACAGGGCTTCATACTGGGACAGGAGTGAGGAATGGGCGTGGACTAGACAGGTGCCTGGGAGGTTAAAGATGCAAACACCCTGAGATCGACATTGTGGGAGTGAGTCAGGTAGGCAGTGATGGAGGGAGAGGGAGTGAGAGTGATGGAGGGGGAGGAATTGAGTGAATGATGGAGAGAGAGAGAGGGAGTGAGGAAGGGTGTGGGAGGGAGTGAGAGAGAGTGAGTCAGTGAGGGAGAGGGAGTGAGGGAGAGGCAGTGAGGGAGAGGGAGGGAGAGGCTCGGAGGGAGGGGGAGCTCAAGAGACTGAGAGGTGATCCTAAAGTGTATAAAATCATTGGAGGGGGTGCATAAATAGGATGATTACACATAGTCTTTTTCTAAAGAACCAGAGGGCATAGATTTATGGTGCGAGGGGAAAAATTCTATGAGTACCTGAGAGGCAGCTATTTCACACAGAAGGTGGTGTGTATATGGAACAAAGTGCCAGAGGAAGTAGTTTAATAACAACATTTAAAATACATTTAGATAGGTACATGGATTGAAACTGTTTAGACGGATAGAGGACAAATGGGACCAGCTTGGTTTGGGCATCTTGGTTGGTATGGACGAGCTGGGAAGAGCGGCTGCTTCGATGCAGTATGGCTCCATGATTCTCATCGCCATTCTGAAACCTCGCACCATGTGCAACTCAGTTTTCTGTGAGTTGTTTACAAGGTTGGTAGGTTGCACACTAAAGCTCTGGCTATTGGTAACATTGAAAGTAACATGTGCTGACTGACTTGTGACATTGATGGATGTATGATTAGTGCCGGGAAAATGTCAGTCACGCCAAGGTTTATCTCACATTGCTCAGTCCCCGCCAATTTCCATGAATTTCACCTGGAGAGATCCTAGTGCAAATCGCCCAGGTAGATCATGGTGAGCTGAAGCTTCTTTATGTTAGACTTTACTTTAGAGATACAGCGTGGAAACAGGCCCTTCGGCCCACCGAGTCCGCACTGACCAGTGATCATTCCGCACATGACCACAATCCTACACACTAGGGAAAAGTTACAATTTATAGAAGCCAATTAGCCTACAAACCTGCACATCTGTGGAGTGTGGGAGGAAAGCAGAGCATCGGGAGAAAACAGAGAGAACATACGTACAGATAGCACCTGTATTCGGGATCAAACCCGGGTCTCTGGCATGGTAAGGTAGCAACTCTATTGCTGCAACCCTGAAGGAGGATTTCATTTTTAAAAAACTCATAATATAAAGATACAAATGGATTTAATTTGAGGGCAAATATTTGGTAAATAACGACATTCTATGTTTGAAGTTTTAAATTTACTACTAATCCAAGAAGTAAATTAAATATTGTTTTGTTTTTCATTTTGAACAGCCCATCAGCTTGGCAGAGTTCAAGCATATTAAATCCATCAAATCTGTTCATTCAGAGGGCAATACGAAAGCTCTGCTTCAACTGGAAATCAGTGGGGCTTCACAGGTAAGAGCAATTGCAATTATTCCAGGCCAGCTCTGCACCAAAACAAATGCGATCCTTGCACAACTGCAATTAAAACAGAGCATCTTTGCATCCTTGTAGTCTCAACCCACACACAATTGCAATTATTACACATCTCTGCAATGGTGCAGTGAAGCTCCCTCATAATCGCAATTATTATAGAGCATCTCTGGAACAAATATGATAGTAACGTTTAAGAGGCTTTTAGATAGGCACATGAATATGCAGGGAATAGAGAGATATGGAGTACAGGCGGGCAGAAGAGATTAATTTAACATGGCATCATGTTCAGCATGGATATCGTGGGCCGAAGGGCCTGTTCCTGTGCTGTACTGCTCTGTGCTGCAGCTAATATTTCAGATTACCATCAACTGCAGGATTTTGCTGCAGATTTCCTACCCAAGGGGATTATTAGAAAGGAGTTCCGGCCTTTGGAGTTGGGTTTAACAAATGTGAAAGGTTTGGTAAAAAAACCTGCAGATGTTCGAAATCCGAAATCAAGGTGGAAAATCCATCAGCGGAGAGAGAAATGGAATTCCCGGTTTGGGCCAGAGACCCTTTATTAGAAACTGGGAATAGTTACAATTCAAACTTTTAAGTTGCAAGTTCTCAACTGATGTCACCACAAGGTACAACTCCTCCCCCGTCTGTCGCAGAGTAGACTGACCCCCCCCCCCCCCCCCCCCCCCCCCCCCCCCCCCCCGTTTCCCCATCCCGTCCCCAATCTTTTCCACTTGTCGCTTTAATTTCTATGTTTCTATGTTTCTATGTTTCTATGACTGCTGGCAGATCAATTTCCCTCCTGGGATTAAAAAGGTTTATCGTATCGTATCATTGAGATGATTCAAGCATTTCCTATTTAGTGAGTGGGATTGTGGAGGGGTTGGTCTTTTGGGATAGGGTTTAGTAAGTAGGAATGTGAGGGGGTTGGTCTGAGTGAACAGGGTTTAGTGAGCAGCAACATGAAGGGGTTGTTCTTTTGGGATTGGATTTATTTAGTGGGAACACAAATAAATTGTTCTGTTAGGCTTGGATTTGGTGAGTGGGTATGTGATGGGGTTGTTCTGTTGGGGCAGTGCTTAGTGAGCGGGAATGTGAAGGGCTTTGCTCCGTTGAGATTCTACATTAGGAATCCTGGCTTCCTCCTTAAGTAATCATTGCTCTGTCTGACCGGGCTCCTTCGGATCTTCCCTTGTCAGGCGCTGTCCTATTGATCACCGTTCATAGTTACTGCACGCCGCCTTCTTTACTTTGCAGCCGCTGACAATAACAGCCTCGTCGCTGGCAATGGCGGAGAACATGGCCAATCTCATCGATGGCTGCTGCCAACTGGAGCGTGGCGATGCAGTCTCCCTCATCACGAGTTTCAGGAGAGGTCAGTGAACTGTCCAGAGTCACACACCTGGGGAAGGGTGACCAAACACATCACCGCTCTTCCCACTACGGCTTTCTGTATGTGCGCAGAGGTCAGTTTGACCATAGAACAGAAATAAAGACTCTTTATCATTGTGTAACTTGCCAATTCCTGATGAGATTCTCCCACACCTGATGGAGAGGTGGGGTATGTTTCCTTCTTGCCGTCAAAGACTCTGATCCCTAACCGGGCTGACTAGTGTGGTGGGAAGCCTCTTGACTTCACCCAGCCGGGGAGCCTTGAATCAGCATCCTGGTTTTGTGAGACCGTGAGTTATTTTGTTTATTAACCCTGTTGTGATTCTTCTGTTCCCACAGATCAAGAATCAAAAGACAAGCTTCCTGACCTTCCTGCCCGGTATGTTGGTCTTGGTTTATTGTTATCACGAGACCCAAGATGCAGTGAAATACTTTGTTCATGTGCTATCCAGTCAAATCATGCTGTAGTGGGAGATTGCAACTTTCACGTGATCTGCCCTATTTCGACAAATGCAATCAACCTGGCGTGCACAATCAAATAAGATCAAATAAAACAAGTTGTGTTACAACTTTAGGCTGTGCAAGCCATACGCAAGAAGAAAAAGATACCATACAAGAGTACAATCAAGCTATACACAAGAAGCACAGGTAGTGAAAAATGAAAATTACCAGCATGCAGAAAATACAGCATTATAGCTTTACAGCTGCAGAGAAACAAAAAAAAAGTTGTGGGTTTATGCAGCTCTGTGTTTGTTTAGTTTAGTTTATTTACTGTCACGTGTACCGAGGTACAGTGAAAAGCTTTTGTTGCATGCTAACAAAACAGCGGAAAGGCAATACATGATTACAATCGATCCCTTTACAGTGTATAGATACATGATAAAGAATAACATGAATAAAGTTTAGTGCAAGATAAAGCCAGTAAAGTCTGATGAAATATAGTCTGAGGGTCTCCAATGAAGTTTATAGTATCTCAGGACGGCTCTCTAGTTGTGGTAGGATGGTTCAGTTGCCCGATAACACTGCCCTGGGATATACAGACCCTATGTGAGATGACACTGTCCGGTGTTATACAGGCCCTGCTGTAGAATTACACTGCCAATAGACAATAGATTCAGGAGTGGGCCAATCGGCCCTTTGAGCCAGCACCGCCATTCAATGTGATCATGGCTGATCATCCACGATCAATACCCCGTTCCTGCCTTCTCCCCATATCCCTTGACTCTGCCATCTTTAAGAGCCCTATCAAGCTCTCTCTTGAAAGTATATAGAGAACCGGCCTCCACCGGCCTCCCCCGCGAGGCAGAGAATTCCACAGACTCACAACTCTCTGTGTGAAAAGGTGTTTCTTCATCTCCGTTCTAAATGCCCTACCCCTTATTCTTAAACTGTGGCCCCTGGTTCTGGACTCCCCCAACATCGGGAGCATGTTTCCTGCTTCTAGCATGTCCAAATACTTAAAACCTTGTGAACCTAAGCTGCACTCCCTCAATAGCAAGAATGTCCTTCCTCAAATTAGGGGACCAAAACTGCACACAATACCCCAGGTGTAGTCTCACTAGGACCCTGTACAACTGCAGAAGGATCTCTTTGCTCCAATACTCAACTCCTCTTGTTATGACAGCCGACATGCCATTCACTTTCTTCACTGCCTGCTGTACCTGCATGTTTACTTTCATTGACTGATGAACAAGGACTCCCAGATCCCGTTGTACTTTTCCTTTTCCCTTGTATTCCCGTTGTACTTCCCCTTAGCTATACAGGTCCTGTTGTGCCATTACACAGCTCTGTGTTATACAGACCCTGCTGATTAAAGATGGTTGTGGTGACTCCCTTCTGTTTTAACTTTAGGCCAAGACCAGAAGTGAAGATAACCGATGAGCCAAGATCCATCTTGTCACGGAGAAGCATGGGTGAGTCATGGCGAGTGGACTCTGGGGAGTGAGGGGATGGACCGGCATTGGGAGCTGGGATCAGGGCTCCGGACGCAGTGGTACAAGGGACTGATAGAAGGGGACCAAGGGAAATGTGGGCTTGGAGAAGTCCTGTGCAAGGATCGTTTGCTGGAAGGTTTTGGGAAGAGGTGAGATGTGGAACTGAGTACGAGTGGAACTGTGGAGTTCATTGCCACAGACCGTTGTGGAGGCCAAGTCGATGGATATTTTTAAGGCAGAGATTGACAGATTCTTGATTAGTAAGGGTGTCTGGGATTATGGGGAGAAGGCAGGAGAATTGGGTTGAGAGGGAAAGATAGATTGGCCATCACTGTATGGCAGAGAAAAGTTGATGGGCCGAATGACCTAATTCTGCTCCCGGAACCTTTGAACATGATCTGAGTCTCACACTCTGCATCTCCCAGCTGCTAAATAACTCTGTGAGCCCTACTCTCTCTCTATGTGGACCCTGCCCCACCCTACCTGAGGGGTATCCACCCAGTGATTGGACCGTGTGAAGGGCACCATCATACATTACCCCAAGAGTTTTCTGCCACTGTGTGGACCCCACTCAGTACAGAATCTACGCACTGTCCTGCTCGAGGGGAGGGTGTTGTTTGCTATAAAACATTGAAGATCAGTCCAATTTCAGTTCTTGGTTCTTTTAATAATGGAACAAGCCCATTTGGCTCATCGGGACGATGCTGGCTGCCAGGGGAGTAAACTCCCTTCAGTTTGGGCAGCACGGTTGTGCAGTGGTAGAGTTACCGCCTTACAGCACCAGAGACCCGGGTTCAATCCTGACTATGAGTGCTGTCTGTATGGAGTTTGTACATTCCCCCCATGGCCACGTGGGTTTTCCCTGGATGCTCCGGTTTCCTCCAACATTCCAAAGACGTACAGATTTGTGGGTTAAATGGCTTTGGTATAAATCGTAAATTGTCCCTAGTGTGCAGGATAGTGCTATCGCACTGGGATCGCTGGTCGGCGCGGGCTGGTGGGCCAAAGGACCGGGTTCAGCATTGTTTAACTAAACTAAACTAAGCTAAATTAAACTAAGTCCCATTCACCCTCTCCTTATTGCCCTGGAGTTTTCTTGAGGTCTTCATTTCTCTGAGATCATCAGAGCAGCTACCCGATCCAGAAATCTCCTGGCAATACTAAGCCTCACTGTTCCTGTGTGAACGTGAAGCTGGAAGAGTCAGGAATCCGAAGGAGCAACAAACCCACTACACCTGCCCCACCCCGCCACCCCTAGTGCAGTAGAACAATTGATTACAGTGCTCTCAGTACATCTCTTGTCTTGGGATCATTCTGTGTTTCTATCTGGTGCTTAAGAGCCAGCCTACGCTAATTATTTGCTGAGCCACCTACAAACCTGGAGCAGTTCTACAAACCTCGAACACCTGCTCTCAGCCTGCCAAGGCCTACGCGATCACCCAGTTGCCAAACATTTCAACTTCCCTTCACATTCCCATACTGACCATTCCGTCCTGGGACACGTCCAGTGTCCGAGTGATGCCACACGCAAATTGGAGGAACAGCACCTCATATTTGGCTTGGGCAGCTTACAACCCAGTGGTATGAAATTTGATTCCTCTTATTTCAAGTAATCCTTGCATTGATGCTCTCTCACTCTCTTCCCTCCCTCACCTTAGTCATCTTGCTAATTTCACTGTTTGTATCTCTTCATTATCACCTCTTCCACGGCCAACAATGGATCATTGTGGACTGCACCTTTCTTGAGCCATTGATGCCTGCTGTGATTTGTTCTGTAAATTTCTCCAACCTCTAGTTTCTCCCTCCCCTGACTCTCAGTCTGAAGAATGGTCACGACCCGAAACGTCACATATTCCTTTCCTCCAGGGATGTTGCCAGACCCGATGAGTTACTCCGGCAGCATTTTTTTGTCCTGGAGTAGCTCAGTACTGTGGGGGGATCTACCTTGGGAGCTGGGCCGATCATTCGTCCCTGGTAACTAGGGAACATCTCTGTCCAGTGGAGTGCAGGCTCCCCACCCCTTTTCTGTGTATCCCTGCACCCCAGGGTCCACTCTCCCTTCTGTTCTCCTCCTGGCTGACCCACTTTGCTCTGAACATTTTGCAGATTCCGACATCTACGCCGAAATCCCGGACACGCCAAGATCTGCAGGTGAGTGTGAGCTGAGACCGACGGAGAGAGAGAGAGACTCTTGCGGCAAATCACACCATCCCCGAGTCCGCCCCAGCTGTGGAACTGCTTCAAAACTGTGGCCATTGTTTTAACAGAGGAAGCTGCAGCCAGTATCCACAGACAGGATGTGTTGGAGAAACTGCAGATGCTGGTTTAAACCGAAGATAGACACAAAAAGCTAGAGTAACTCAACGGGACAGGCAGCATCTCTGGAGAGAAGGAATGGGTGACGTTTCGGGTCGAGAGTGAATGATTTAAAGACTGCATGGATGAACTCCAAAAATTGTTCATTCCTGTCTGGCGATAAAATAATACAGGGAAGGCGGCTCAACTGTGGCTAATGAGGGAAATCAAGGATAGTGCTAAATCCAAGGAAAAGGCATATAAATTGGCCAGAGGAAGCTGCAAACCGGAGGACTGGGAAAAAATTTAGAACTCAACAGAGGAGGACCAAGGGGTTAATTAAGAGCAGGAAAAAAGAGCATGAAAGAAAACTTGTGGGGAATATAAAAGCTGACTCTAAAAGATTCTAAAGAATGTAGAAAGGAAAAGATTAGTGAAGACAAATGTAGGTCCCTTAAACTCAGAGACAAGTGAATTTGTAATGGGGAAACAAAGAAATGGCAGAACAGTTAAACAAATACTTTGGTTCTGCCTTCACTGAGGAAGACACAAACAATCTACCAGAAATACTAGGGAACCAAGGATCTAGTGGTTGGGGGGAACTGAAGGGAATCCGCATAAGTCAGGAAATGGTGTTATGTAAACTGTTGGAACAGAAGGCAGATAAATCCCCAGGGCCTGATGGTCTGTATCCCAGAGTACTCAAGGAGGTGGCCCAAGAAATTGTGGATGCGTTGGTGATCATTTTCTAATGTTCTCTCGAATCTGGATCAGTTCCTGTGGACTGGAGGGTAGCCACTCCACTTTTTAAGAAAGGAGGGAGAGAGAAAACGGGGAATTATAGACCAGTTAGTGGGGACGATGCTTGTCGATTATTAAAGATGTTATAGCAACGCATTTGGAAAGCAGTGACTGGATCGGTCAGTCAACATGGATTTATGAAGGGGAAATCATGCTTGACTAATCTTCTGGAATTTTTTGAGGATGTAACAAATAGAATGGATAAGGGAGAGCTAGTGGATGTGTATATGGACTTTCAAAAAGCCCTTGATAATGTCTCACACAAGAAACTAGTGTGCAAAATTAGAGCACATTGTATTAGGAGCAGGGTATTGACATGGATAGAGAACTGGAGGACAGACAGGAAGCAAAGAGTAGAAATTTACGTGTCTTTTTCAGAATGGCAGGCAGTGACTAGTGGGGTGCCGCAAGGCTCGGTGCTGGGACCGTTAATTACAATATATCTTAACGATTTAGATAAGGGAATTAAATGTGACATTTCCATGTTTGCGGATGATACAAAGCTGGGTGGCAGTGTGAGCTGAGATGAGGATGCTATGAAGCTGCAGGGTGACTTTGATAGGTTTGGTGAGTGGGCAGATGCAATATAATGTGGATAAATGTGAGATTATCCACTTTGGGGGCAAGAACAAGAAGGCAGATTATTATCTGTATGGTGTGAGATTAGGAAAAGGGGGATGCAACGAGACCTGGGTGTGCTTGTACATCAGTCACTGAAAGCAAGCATGCAGGTACAGCAGGCAGTGAAGAAAGCTAATGGCATGTTGGCCTTCATTGCGAGAGGAGTTGAATTTAGAAGCAAGGGTGCCCTACTGCAGTTGTACAGGTGAGACTGCACCTGGAGGGTTGTGTACAATTAGGGTCTCCTAATTTGAGGAAAAACATTATTGCTATTGAGGGAGTGCATCGTAGGTTCACCAGGTTAATTCCCGGGATGGTAGGACTGACATATGATGAAATAATACGTCGACTAGGCTTGTATTCACTGGAATTAGAAGGATGAGAGGGCATCATATGGAAACATATAAAATTCTTAAAGGATTGGACAGGCTAGATGCTGGAAAAATGTTCCCGATATTGGGGGAGTCCAGAAACAGGGGTCACAGTTTAAGAATAAGGGATAGGCAATTTAGGACTGAAATGAGGAAAAATGTTTTCACCCAGAGAGTTGTGAATCTGTGGAAATCTCTGTCACAGATGAATGAGAGATATAGGCGATGATATATCGAGATAAAGACCAATGTTACTTTTTTGCACATCTTTCACTCATTGTTCTTTATCTCTCTACATCACCGCCAATATCTCTCACTTCCCTTATCCCTAGCCAGTCTGAAGAAGGGTCTCGACCCATTCCTTCTCTCCAAAGATGCTGCCTGTCCCGCTGAGTTACTCCAGCTTTTTTGGCCCATCTGCAGACAATATCCAGTCACCTCAAACAGCACATGGACACGCGACCACAATCCAACAGATAGCTCTCCAGTATTTCATGCCGGCTTTCTCATTTATCATGATTCTTTTTGCAGTTCCTCACAATAATATCTCTCGAGACTCTGTGGTTCTGGGCCGGATTCTGGGAGAAGGATTTTTCGGTCAGGTTTATGAAGGACTTTACAAAACAAGTGTGAGTTTTCATTCTTCAAATCATATTGTGAAATGTTGCTTTAATGTCAATGGGGTGATGTTCCCAACTAAAATACTATGTGTTTACTGATCACCGAACTGGAGATTTTCTTGTCCCTTAGACCCAGGGTCCTGGTGATTCATGTCTGGGATATCTTGTGATGGATCCATAGTGTGCAATACAGCACAGAAAAAGCCCTTTGACCCACATCCCTGCCAACAATTTTGTCCATCTGCACTTCTCCCATTTTCCAGCATTAGCACTGTATCCACCTATGCCTTGCCTAAATAATAGTCTGTCTATGTGCCTCAAATATAACGATTGTATCTGATTTCATCACCACCTTCTGGCATCACATTCAAGATATCAGTCACTCTCTGGGTAAAATAAAACTTACCTCTCAGATCCCCATTAAAAATTCTTCTTCTCAGGCTAAACATAAGCACGCATTTTGATACCTTGGGAAATGATTCTGACTATCTTGCTAACGTATGCTTTTTATATTCTTATATCCCTCCATCAGGTCACCTCACTCTCCTTCACGCCTGAGAACAAGTCCAGCCTATCCAATCTCTCCCCATAACTAATGTCCTCTGATCCACCATGGTGAATCTCCTCTGCACTCTCTCCAGTGCAATCACATATTTCCAGTTGTGTGGTGGCCAGAACTGCTCACAATATTCCATGTGCAGTATAACTAGTGTTTTATAAAGTTGCAACATAACACCCCAACTATGTTTCTGTGTTGTCACTTTCAGGGAACTTGAACTCCAAGATCCCTCTGTACATCACAATCCTTCACCAAATGCCCATTTAGTATAAAAGGTAGACACAAAGTGCTGGAGTAACTCAGCGGGTCAGGCAGCATCTCTTCTGGAAAAGGAAGGGTGACGTTTCTGGTCGGGACCCTCCTTCAGCCTAAAGCACCATCTACAGAATGCACTGTGGTTACCCACCCAGGCCTCTTCAACTGCACCTTCCAAACCCATCCCCTCAACCACCAGCAGATGCAGGGGAACACCACCGCCTGCAGCTTCCCCGCCAAGTCACACGCCATCCCGAGTTGGAAATGCGTCACTGCTCTTTCATCACTGGGTTTAAATCTGGAACCCTCCCCGATAGCACTTTGGGAGTGTCTTCATCAGAGAGACAATGGTTCAAGAATGCAGTTCATCCACTCTTTCTCTGGGACAGTTAGTGTGGATAATAAATGCTGGCGTGAATAAATATTCTGGTCTGCTTTTCACTTACCACAAAATGTTGCTGTCTCATAAAATAAACACTCTGCTTCTTGTGAGTTTCTATTTAAAATACAATTGAGGCCTGTGCCAAATATGGTGCCGAAGCCAGGTGACTCTCTAATCCTAGAAATGAATCTGCAATTATTTATTACAATCACTCCACTCTTTTAAACCTCTACTCCAACAGATTGCCTTTATCCTGTGGACAGTTTGATTGTAATCATGTGTTGTAATCAGGTTGAGCAGGCTAGAACGCTATTCCTTTGAGCACAGGAGGATGAGGTTGATCTTTTAGAGGTGTACAAAATCATGAGAGGAATAGATCAGGTAGACGTACAGTCTCATACCCAGAGCAGAGAAATCGAGTACCAGAGGACATGGGTTTAAGGTAAGGAGGGAAAGATTTAATAGGAACCTGAGGTGTAAACATTTTCATGCAAACGTTGGTGGCTGTATGGACCGAGCTTCCAGAGGAGGTGGTTGAGGCAGGTACTATCGCAATGTTTAAGAAACAGTTAAACGGGTACATGGACCGGATAGGTTCAGAGGAACAAATGTAGGCAGGTGGGACTAGTGTAGATGGGACATGTTGGCCAGTGTGGACAAGTTGGGCCCGTCTTTTTCTTGATTTTTTAGTATGCAACAACAAACAAAGCTTTTCACTGTGCCCCGGTACACGTGACAACAAACTAAACTAAACTGTACTGAGTTATAATGGAAAACATTATATATGAATCCAACAGAGTCAGTGAGAACCGGGGGTAGGGAGTGTCTGGTAACAAATGCTTGCGGGCGTAAAATGTGCTTTTGACAAATATACCCGTGTAATATGCCTCAAATCTTCCTCCACCCTTGGTGTTTTTTAAGTGATCTTTGTACCTTCCCGTCCACAGAGTGGGGAGCAGCTGGCTGTTGCTGTGAAGACCTGCAAGGGTGAATGCACGTTTGACATCAAGGAGAAGTTCCTCCTGGAAGGCAGTAAGGAATTACTCACTCCCAACACACTTTCCGAAACAATAACAATATGGAAAATCTCAGCGGGTCGGGCAGCAGCCATGTCGAGGGAAACAGGGTTAACGTTTTTCATTCGGATGATCTTTCATCGATTTCTCTCTCCACTCAAGCGGCCTGACTGCGGTGTAGCTCCATCATTCTGGGGTTTTATCTTGAATTTTCAGCATTTATGGTTTCTTGATTTTAGAGTAGCGTCGTAGATCGGTACACACAGAAACAGGCCTTTCAGCCCAATACATCCGTACTGACGATTGTAGTGTCCTAGAGTCATACAGCACCAGAGCAGGCCCTTTGGCCCAACTTGTCCATGCTGACCAAGATGTCCCACCTAAGCTCACCCTACCTACACTATTTACACTACCTATCTAATCAAACTTGCCCCACATTAGCTCCATATCCTTCTATGTCTTGCTTAAGGAAGTACTTGGGAAAGAGATGAGGAAGAAGTTATTTAGTTAGTGGGTGGTGAATCTGTGGAATTATTTTCCACCGAAGGCTGTGGAGGCCGTTAGTGTATATACTTAAGGCAGAGATAGACCGATTCTTGATTAGTACAGGTGTCGGAGATTATGGGGAGAAAGCAGGAGAATGGGGTTAGGAGGGAGAGATGGATCAGCCATGATTGAATGTCGGAGTAGACTCGATGGGCCGAATGGCCTAATTCTGCTCCTATCACATGATCTACTTGTTTGGATGCTTCTTCAGCGTGGTATTCTGAAGTTCTTCCAGGTGACCTCTGATGCTCAGTTTAATGTTAGTTTGCCTCTCGAGTTATGCGTCTGCAGTCTGAGTAACTGCACGCTGTGGTTCTCCCAGTATGTTGGTGAGACCGCAGTAGGAGTGTTGTCTGCAGTCATAGTCGACCACCTCTGCCACTTCAGCCGGAAAAAGGGTTCTGATCTGAGACGTCACCTATTCCTCGTCTTCAGCGATCCGTCCATCTTTGGTAGAAACCAGCATCTACACAATACACTGGGCTCCCGCATCTGTAGATTGAAGAGATTCATTCAGGAATCTCCCAAACCCTGTCCATGGCATGGACCAACAGGTGGAGCTCTCAGAACAGTCTTATCATTGCTCACATTGTAAAGAATCATCAAAACCATCAAAGAATCATCACATTGTCTCAACACCTCTTTTATACGGTGTATCTCTCTCTTTCTCTCTGCCTTGACTCTCTCTCTCTCAGTCCACTCTCTGTCTTACTCCCTCTCAAAAAGAGACACAGTGCTGCAATAACTATGCGCATCAAACAACATCTCTGGAGAACATGGATAGGTGATGTGTTGAGTCGGGAAAGATCACCTATTCGTGTTCTCCAGAGATGCTGCACTCCAGCACCTTGTGTCTTTTTTTTATAAACCAGCATCTGTAATTCCTTGAATAGACACAAAAAGTGGAGTAGCTTATCGGGACAGGCAGCATCTCTGGAGAGAAGGAATGAAAATATATGCAGGAGGAGGCCATTCGGCCCTTCGAAACAAGAGTGACGTTTCGGGTCGGGACCCTTTTTCAGACTGCTGCCTGCCCCGCTGAGTTACTCCAGCTTTGTGTCTATCTTCGGTTTAAACCAGCATTTGCAGTTCCTTCCTACACATCTGTAATTCCTTGTTTCTACACTCTCTTAGTATTTTTCTCTCCCTCTGTCACCCTTTCCCTTCCTTCCTCCCTCTGTCTCTCAACACTTTACCTGCCAGTTGTCTTCATGAGATCACGTTTCTGTAATTTCCAGCATATGCTGTTTAGATTTGAGATGGTTGGGTGCTGCATTGTATAAATTCCCGTTTTCAGTGACCTGCCCTTCGCTTTCCCCAGCAATCATGGAGCCCCTCGACCATCCACATCTCGTAAAGCTAATCGGGATCATTGAAGAGGAGCCAGCCTGGCTAATCATGGAATTGTATCCTTATGGAGAGGTGAGTGGGGAAGCCTGCTGCCGGATGGTCCAGGGGAAGAGGCAGGATAGAACAGGAGCTTAAAGTGTCACGTCCAACCGCTGGGACGGTGGGAGGGGCTGTTACACTGTGGGAGAGGTCGGACTGAGGGAGTGTGCCACTGTGGGAGTGGCAATACTCCGGAACTGCTCCACAGTGGGAGGAGCAGTACTGATGGGAGGCTGGACAGCTAATTACAGTATTGAGCTAGTACTGCTTATTCATTTTTCCGGATACGGTTATGTTGGGCAAAACCAGTGCTTGCCACTCATATTTAAATGCCTCTTGAGAAAGCAGGTGGGGTGAGCCACCATAATGAACACTGCGATCCTTCTGGTGACTGTGGGAGGGAATTGTTTAGGGCAGTGGGTGGGGAGCCGATCGAACGGCTACTTTGTGCTGGAGGACGTTGAGCTACCCGAGAGTTGTTTGAGCCGCACTCACCCAGACCATGGGAGTGGTCCATCACACCCCCGACTCGTGCTATTTTGATGGTGGAGAGACCTTGGGGTGTCAAACAGTGAGTTACTGTCTGCCGGTCCCCTGCCTCTGTCTGACCCGTCTCCAGCTGTGTGATATTAGAATCGAATAGAATACTTTATTGTCCCATGTGACAAGCCAGAAAGGGCGCTTGCAAAGATACAAATACCCCCTTCACCCCCCCCCCCCACGCCAGATCCCTCTTTGTTCTTCCCCCCCTTCCCCCTCCCACATGGTGGTCCCCCCATGGCAGGTCCCAGTTGCTTTTCCCCTCCTTCACGGCAGTCCCCGCACGCCGGGTCCTCCTTTGTTCCTTCCCTTTGCGCTGCTGGTCTGGTTGCGTTTCCACCCTCTCTCGGTGCCAGCACCAACTGGTCAGCTCTGTCTGAGAGGGAGGTGCCAAACCCACTGGTCTGCTACTGTCTCCCTGGGGAGAGGGTGGAACCTTCAGCCCTGACCCCCCCCCCCCCCCCCCCCCCCCCTCTGTATGAGATACGGCTCGAACCACAGTCTCTTAACTGCCCTCTGAAGTGCCCCCAACTAGGGGTCAATTAGGGATGATCAGCAAAGGTTGGCCTCACCATCAACCTCAACATACAGTGACTAAATGAATGAGACCATCAGTGCTAGTCTCCTGATGGTCCCCAAGGGCAAGTGGTTGGGGTGTAAAAACAAGGAACTGCAGATCCTGGTTTATATCAAAGATAGAACAAAGTCATGGAGTAACTCAATGGGTCAGACAGCATCCCAGGAGAAAAAGCATGGGGGACCGTTCAGCTCGGGACCCTTCTTCCAACCAGCCGACTGATTGGGGTGTGATGGGATGATCCAACCCAATGGTCAGGGGAACCATGAGCCTCAGAGTGCGTTAGAAATGGATGGACGTTTGTAGGGTTTATTGGCTTCTGTAAATTGTCCCGTGTGCAGGATAGAACTAGTGTATATGGTGGCTGATGGCACGGACTCGGTGGGCCGAAGGTCATGTTTCCACATTGTATCTTTAAACTACACTAACCTAAACTTTGGAAGACAACCTCTGTCCACGCAGTGTGAAGTGGTCACAGGTAGAATGACTGATAAGTTCCTGGATCCCAGTGGTGGCAAGAATTCCCAGCGACCAGCGTCCTGCGGTATCCAGAACAGGGATCGGCAAGAGGCCTGGCTCCCTGCGGTGCCTGGAATCCCCAGGTCGGACAGGGAATGATCCTTTATATGCCCTCCCAACGACGTTGTGGGTGTCAACGACAGTAGTGAAAGCCAAGGGCAGGGAGGCCATGAGGAGGCAGGGCCTCGTGGCTGTGGTCAGCCCCCAGGAACCCTCTCCCTAGACAGGGGCAAAGTTTCCTTTCCCAACACTGTGCATTCCTCTCGGTGATCATCCTACCTGTACTCTGTTTCACCCCCAGCTGGAGAGTTACCTGGTCAGCAACAGAGCCACCCTGGAAGTGGTGACGCTGGGCGATTATTCCTGGCAGATATCCAAAGCCCTCGCCTACCTGGAGGGTGTGAAGGTTGTGCATCGGTAAGCCCATCGATCACATAGCAATAGCAAGGCACCTGATCAATGCGGGCAGGGAATGGTGCAATAAAGACTGCGGCTGGTGATCATTGATAGGAGACAACTTACTGCTTCTGTAGCCCTGTGTACTCTTGCACTGAGGCAGGTGTGAGATGGTGGGACAATCTTGGATGGAACAGGGCACAAAAAGTGCGGGCTGCGCAGCGGTACATTTGCTGTGTTACAGCGTTAGAGACCCGGGTTCGATCCCGACTACGAGGGCTGTCTGTACGGAGTTTGTACGTTCTCCCCGTGACTACGTGGTGCTCCGATTTCCTCCCACATTCCAAAGATTTGTACAGGTTTGTAGGTAAAGTGGGTTCGGTAAAATTGTATCCCTAATGTGTAGGATAGACAGTGCTAGTGTGCGGGAATCGCTGGTTGGCGTGGACGCGGTGGGCTGAAGGGCCTGTTTCTGCACTGTATCACTAAACTAAACTAAACAGAGTGATTACTACATCAATATTTTAAACATTTCAGTAGACTGTGGAAGTCGATGGAAATGGCGATTGTCTCTGGTATACTTCACAATTGATCTTACCGGGCTAATGGTTACCTTGCAAAGGCTGCTCTTTGCTTTGCTGCATTTTCCATCATGCATGGAGGGCATCACAAGAGTATCCTTGGAAAAGAAAACCAAGCCATTCCAGACTGAACCAAGGAGGGTGAGGAATGTCTGAAATTCTCTTCCCCACAGGGTCAGGGAGGCAGTTATTGGATGTGTCCAAGGTCAGGATCGTCAGATGTGTGTGTAGGAAGGAACTGCAGATGCTGGTTTATACCAAAAATGGTCCCAATATGCTGGAGTAACTCAGTGGGCCAGGCATCATCTCTGGAGAGAAAGAATGGGTGACATTTCGGGTCAAGACCCTTCTTCAGCTTCAGTCTGAAGAAGGGTTCTGACCTGGTACGCTACCTATTCCTATGCTGCCGAGTCTGTTTCCATGCTGTAACAGATCCATGACTGCCGTCTCCTGCTTCCTCTTCCCATTGTTTTTACCCTCTTCCTTGTTTCCCAATCCAAGACATTAATCCTCCTCATTTCTCCCACAGGGACATAGCTGTGCGGAATGTTCTAGTGGCTTCTCCGAATTGCGTGAAGCTGGGCGATTTTGGACTCTCTCGTTACATTGAAGAGGACAGTTACTATAAAGGTAGTGTCCAGTACCTGCTTGCTGCCCTCACACCCCAAAAATGCCATTCGGTGGCAATTGTATCTGCCTCCGATGTTGCTCACCTTTGGCACTCGATGCTAGCTCTATCTACCCCATTCCCCATGTCACTGACAATCATGTCCTCACCCCTTCTCAGTGCCTGGCCCTTTTTTTTAAATACAAAATGCTTTTATTCAGAACAAAACAAAAATCCAAGAAAGTAACACGACCAAAAGCTCCCTCTATTGGCAGTTTACAAACAAACAGTTATCAAAGTAAAATAACGTCAACATTATCAATATTATACTCGACCTCCCGTGGCGACCAGCGTTCACGGAAGGCCTCCAGAGTGCCCGTGGACACCGCGTGTTCCCTCTCCAGGGTCACGCGGGCATGGATATAGGCCCCGCGAATGGCCATCTTGGCCAGGCTCAGGAGCAAACCGACAGGGAGATCTCCTCCCTTCCCTCCCGACCCTCCCCACCCTGTACCGGGTGGCCAAATATCAGGAGGCCAAATGTAG
The DNA here is from genome assembly GCF_028641065.1 of Leucoraja erinaceus. Lineage (NCBI taxonomy): Eukaryota > Metazoa > Chordata > Chondrichthyes > Rajiformes > Rajidae > Leucoraja > Leucoraja erinaceus. Next base: position 16,530,501 of record NC_073384.1, on the reverse strand, counting down.
CCCAATACTTGAGGAGCAGCCTCTTCAGATAGTCGAAGAAGGGCTGCAACCTCTCACACTCCATGTACATCTGGAAAACAGTCTCTTCCTCGCCGCAGAAGTCTGTGTCGACCTGTGGGAGTGTGTGATGGGCAGTGTAGAGGGAGCTTCACGGTCAGTCTAACCATGAAAATGTGTGATGGGACTGTGTAGAGGGTGCTTCACTTTTGGTCTACCTGTGCTGTCCCTGCCCTGAAGTGGGTGGTGCAGAACAGTCAACAAGGTGCACTCGGGTAACCACCAACAATGCAAGTTTGAAGAAGGCAGGACCTTAGCACAGTTTGGATGCCATTCAGTTGCTGTTAATTAACTCTCCACATTTATCCTGTAGCATCTGTAACGCGAATGCCGATTAAATGGATGGCACCGGAATCCATTAACTTCAGGCGTTTCACAGCCGCTAGTGATGTCTGGATGTTTGGTGAGTGTGGCCAAACAAGATCACTCCCCTCCCCACCTCTCTCCCCAGCTAGTCACCCTCTCCCCCGGCCAGTAACCCTCTCCCCTGCCGATAACCATCACACCAACCAGTAACCTCCCCAGCCACTAGCCCTCTCCCCAGCCTGTCCCCTCTCCCCATCCACTAACCGCCTCCCCAGCCACTAATCCGCTTTCTAGCCATTAACACTCTCCCCAGCCACTAACCCACACACCAGCCTGTCATCCTCTCAGTCATAGCTGGACAGCACAGAAACCGACCCTCTCACCTGCCGACCTTTATGCCCATCTACACAACTCCCATTTGCTCATGTTAGGTCCATGTCCTTCTGTGCCTGTTCTAGTTAAATGTTTGCCCAAAGGCATCTTAAAGACAGTGAACAAATCTGTTCCACGAACCCCTCCGGCAATGTTGTAGATAACGACCAATCGTTCTGTAAAAAAAATGCACCCCTCAGACGTCCTGGAGGAGTGGTGTTTCCATGAACCAGTTTTCCTGGTCCTTGCTGGTAGAGGCATTGGGTTTAGAACAGTGGGTTTAGAATGGCAGCCCGGTGGCGCAGCGGTAGAGCTACTGCCTTAGAGTGCTAGAGACCCGGGTTCGATCCTGACTACGAGTGCTTGTCTGTACAGAGATTGTATGTTCTCCCCGTGATTCCACCCATGCTCCAAAGCCGTACAGATTTGTAGGTTAATTGGCTTGGTATAAATGTAAAATTGTCCCTAGTGTGTGTAAGGTAGTGTTAATCGCTGCTCGGCGTGGACTCGCTGGGCTGTAGGGCCTGTTTCTGCACTGTATCTCTAAACTAAACTAAACAACGGGATGGGGAATCTGGTGCCAGCCAGCCAGGATTTTCCCTCAATATCCTCAAGGGACCATATTCTGTGACCACGCCTGACCACCTGGTGCATCCCAGGCTGATGGTAGCACCCACCACTCTGTGACCTCTCTGTTGACCCTTCCTCTCTGTCCTACAGGAGTGTGCATGTGGGAGATCCTTAGTTTTGGGAAGCAGCCCTTCTTCTGGCTGGAAAACCGGGATGTAATCGGCGTGTTGGAAAGAGGTGACAGGCTTCCGAAGCCGGAGGTTTGTCCCCCAACCCTCTACACCCTGATGACCCGATGTTGGACCTACGAACCTCGGGAAAGACCGAAGTTCACGGAAATCGTCTGCTCGCTGAGGTAGGCACAGGGTCAGCACAGGGCACCTGGTGACGGACCCGAGGGAGGGTGGAGAGTGATGCACAGGAGATTCTGGGGCAGGGAAATCAATCTACTTGGGATTGTTCGCAGCAGGAATCACCAGAGAACCAGCCAGGAATCAGGCCATTCCCACCTCAATGTTTCATTTGGAAAGCAGTGGCAGGATCAGTCAAATTCAACATGGATTTGTGAAGGGGAAATCATGCTTGACTAATCTGGAATCTTTTGAGGATGGAACAACAGAATGAATAATGGTGAGTCAGTGGATGTGGTATCTGAACTTTCAAAAAGCTTTTGACAAGGTCCCACACAAGAGATTAGTATGCAAAATTAGAGCACCTGGTATTGGGGGCATGGTACTGACATGGATAGAGAATTGGTTGGCAAACAGGAAGCAAAGAGTAGGAATTAATGGGTTATTTTCAAAATTGCAGGTACAGGTGCACAACCTTATATCCGACAGCCTTGGGACCAGACACTTTTCGTAATTTGGAATTTGTCGGTCTTCGGAATGGAAATTTTTTAGCGTAGATTTTAATGGCTGGCTCGGTGGTAGAGTGCCCGGCTCATATCCGCAAGGTCGCGAGTTTGCGCCTTGATCCCGGCAGTTCCTCGGTCGCGAGTTTGAGTCTTCAGTGTAGTTTTTTCTTGCAGAATAAATGTCTGTATGAAATGCAGTGTGTTGAATGAATTCCTGAATTTGTAAATGTGACCGCAGCATTGAATCACCTCCCGCACTCATGTCACCCTAGCGGGGCTACATGCCCTAAGGCGGCCTAAGGCGACATTTTCACACTCTTATATCCGTGTGCAGCAGAGGCGCCAAATGTGAGCTTTGGTGAGCAGACGACATCCTGGAAAAAATGTCTAGTTTCTTCCAGGTAGGCGATATACCCTCCCCCGCAATATACCCTCCACTTCTCTTTTATGAAGGTGATTTAGTTCCCCTTTCTTCCAGGACCAACCCGAGGTTCCGCTGTCACCTCTGCGGGCCACCCTCGGTGAACGCTCACTCAACTTTATCTTGGGATTCCTACTCTCCCACGCAATGTACCCTCACCTTCTCTTTTATGAATGGGGATTTAGTTCCCCTTTCGTCGAGGACTGACCGGAGGTTCCGCTGTCACCTCTGCGGGCCGCCCTCGGTGAACGTCCTGTCTCCCTGTCCCTGGGATAGTAGGGGGCGATCAAACAGCACAATACCCCCCTCCCCCTCCCCCCCACCCCCAACTCCAGAGGAATCCGCTCCCCGATGGGCCGCTAGGGCGACAAGTGGCAGTTCGCCCGCAGCCCGAGCTGCGCGACCCCAAGAACAAGACGCACCTTGCGCACCATCAGTTTCTGCCCTTCTGGAGTTGGAGCGGGGTTAGGCTGGAGTTGCTGATCTGGGATCTCCGTGCTTGCAGTGGGCCTGGGGGTCGATGTCCTGATGAGGGGGCACAGCTCGGGCTGTGGGCGAACTGCCACTTGTCGCCGTAGCGGCCCATCGGGGAGCGGCTTCTGGTGGTCCCGATGTCTCCCGCTAGTTTGCAGTTTTCCTCTGGAGTTGGAACGGGGCTGGGCTGCTGCTGGCTGTGGGTCTCTGGGATCTCCGTGCTTGCAGTGGGCCTGGGGGTCGGTGTCCCGTTGGTCCTGACGTCTCCGGTGACTGGCATTGCCGATGTGAAGACAGTGCAAAGCCCCCACGCCGGTGCAATGGACGGGGAGCTGGAGAGGGGAGGGAAGGGGTCACACACATGGCCGGGAAGCAGAGGGGTGTAGGTGGGGTGAAACTGAAGGGAGCGACAATCTGCTGCTGCCTGCACGCTGAGTTTAAAAGTTCCCACGCAAGACTCACGATACACTGTGTATCGTGAGTCTACCATGGGAACTTTTTAACTCAGCGGGCAGACAGCAGCATATTGTCAATTATTAACCCTCCCGCGCAATATACCCTCACCTTCTCTTTTATGAATGGGGATTTAGTTCCCCTTTCTTCGAGGACCGACCGGAGGTTCCGCTGTCACCTCTGTGGGCTGCCCTCCGTGAACGTTTTCAAGGACCTTTTTTCAAGGACTGAAAAAATGTCGCTATTCGGAGGTTTTCGTTATTTGGATCGTCGGATAAAAGGTTGTGCACCTGTAGTGACTAATGTGGTGCCGCAAGGAATTTAGAAGGGTGAGAGGAGATCTTATAGAAACATATCAAATTCTTAAAGGGTTGGACAGGCTAGATGCAGGAAAAATGTTCCCGATGTTGTGGGAGTCCAGAACCAGGAGTCACAGATTAAGAATAAGAGGTGGGCCATCTAGGACTGAGATGAGGAAAAAAGTTTTCACCCAAAGAGTTGTGGAATTCTCTGCCACAGAAGGCAGTGGAGGTCAATTCACTGGATGTATTCAAGAGAGAGTGAGATTTAGCTCTTGGGGCTAAAGGAATCAAGGTGATATGGGGAAAAAGGAATGGGGTACTGATTTTACAGTAAATGATCAGACTTGATGCCGACCGTGAATGCGTGGGGGGTTAGACATCCCCTCCCCAAGTATACCTGCCTGCCCTTTCTCCAGCATCCACCAGTCTCACCGTCCTCCTCCGTCCTCTTTCACTTCCTGCTCTTTGGGGGCCAGTGGGAGATGGGCCTCACATGTATGGTATACTAAGTAATACTCCACACAGAGATTCCTCTGTGGGAAACCCATTGTGACCATGAGCCCCATTCCGTCAACATTCCTTCTCCACAGATGCCGTCTGACCCACCGAGGGTTTGCAATGTTCTGTTTACATTTATGTACAAATAATTACACCCAATTTTATGTTGAATTAAAGAGCGATATTATATCAGAAACTCAACATTGGGCTTCAGTAAACATTGCTACGTTGGTGCTAGCTCAAAATTAGCGAGGGTGGTCAGTGCCCATGAGAAAAGGATAGTTGCCAGTGCCCGCATGGTGTGGTACTGTGGGCAGGTGGTAGAGGCTAGATGGTGATACCTTTGTGGGCCGTGGACACTGCTCGGGTGGCAAGGGCAGCGGTCAGTCCTTGTCTGGTGCGGGTGGTAGTCAATGCCCAGATGGTGTGGTCACTGCCCAGGTGATGTTGTAAGGAGCCAGTGTAGCTGCCACATGCTGTGGATGCCACCCGTGCAGAGTGGGTAACGGTCAGTGTCCATGCGATGTGGTCAATGCCCAGGTGATGTGGGTAGCGGTGCCCGTGTACTTTGGGTATTGCCTGTGCAGCGTGGGTAGTGCTGAGTCCAGCGTGCAGTGCCCACGTCTCTTGAGCAGCAGTCAGTTCAGTGGTCAGTGCCGTTCGCGGCCAGTCTCTGCCCCTTTACCCACTTTACCCATCTCACACCTGATTCCATGTGGCCTTCTCCCACACATAGCCTATTAGAACTCCTATCTCCTTGCCCACCCGCGACCAGTTGCCCATCAGCCCTCCCTCATTTGATTCCACTTATCTTCCTCACAAGTCAGATTCCAGCATCTCCACTTATCACCTTCTAGCCTCCAACCTTCCACCCCTCACCTGCCTCCATCTGCCCACATTGCCCCCTCACCCGGTTCCATTTATCACACACCAGTTTCTGCCTCATCCCACCCTCTCACCTTGGCCATCTCCCCACCACACCCTCGCTCCTGGTGCAGGGTCTCAAAACATTAATCATACCTCCTTCTCCACTAGGTTCATCTGGCAGATTATTTTTCATGGTCAAAAGGACACCCTTCATCAGAGTAGCAGTCTGAATGATGCTGGGTTGTATTGTACTGAATTCATGCTCATCAGTACTAGGAGCAGAATTAGGCCATTTGGCCCATCATTGGCTCGGCCATTCCATCATGGCTGATCTCAACCCCATTCTCAGCCCAGTCATCCCGGGGATCATTCTCAGAAATCTCTGGACCCTCTCCAAAGCCAGCATATCCCTCCTCAGATATGGGGCCCAAAACTGCTCATAATACTCCAAATGTGGTCTTAGCTGGAAGGTCAACAGTAGACATGGTCTTCTCCCTTCGCCAGCCCCAGGAGAAGTGCAGAGAACAACGGATTCCCCTGTTTGTTGCTTTCATTGACCTCATCGTGGCGTTCGACCTCGTCAGCAGAGGTGGCCTATTTAAGGCTCTGCCAAAGATCGGCTGCCCGCCAAAACTGCAGAGCATGATAGAATCCTTCCACATAAAGATGACGGGGACATTGCAGTTCAATGGCAGCTTTTCGGAGCCCTTCGACATCCGCAGTGGCGTCAAACAAGGCTGCGTCCTCGATTCCACACTCTTTGGGATTTTCTTCACTCTGCTCCTGAAACATGCCTTCGGCACTGCAACAGAGGGGATCTACCTGCGTACTAGATCAGATGGCAGGCTCTTCAACCTCACCCGCCTCAGAGCAAAGACAAAAGTATGTGAAACTCTCATCAGAGACATGGTGTTTGATGACGGCGCTGCAGTTGGGTCCCACACCCAGCAGGAACTAGTCATTGATGGACCGCTTCTATCCGGCATGCAAGGACTTCGGGCTGACCATCAACCTGAAGAAGACGAACGTCTTGGGGCAGGATACAGAGGCGCCACCTGTCATCACGAACTTGATACCGTCCATCAGTTCACGTACCTCGGCTCCACCAGCACCGACAGCCTCTCCTTGGACACAAATATTGATAAGAGGATCGGGAAGGCAGCTACAACTCTCGCTCGCCTCAAAACTCGAGTGTGGACCAACCCAAAGCTGACAGTGAAGACAAAGATAGCAGTCTACAACGCCTGTGTCAACAGCACGCTGCTCAATGGCAGTGAGACATGGGCTACATATGCCAGGCAGGAGAGAAGACTCAACACCTTCCACCTGAGAAGCATCCGCCGTATCCTGGGCATATCCTGGCAAGACAGAGTGTCCAACGTTGCGATCCTGTCTCGCGCTGGCCATCCCAGTATGTACACTCTAGTCAGGCAGTGCAGACTGCGGTGGCTGTGCCATGTCCACCGCATAGAGGATGGCCATATTCCAAAAGACATCCTCTATGGAGAGCTGACATCTGGGAGGAGAACCATCAGCCTCCCCCAGCTACATTACAAGGATGCCTGCAAGAGAGATATGAAGGTCCTCAACATCGATGTGGAGTCCTGGGAGAGCCTTGCAGCTGACCGCACGAGGTGGAGAGGTACCCTGAACCAGTATCTCAAAACGGGGGAAGAGAAACTGTTGATGCAGCGGCAGACAAGCGGGCACACAGAAAGGAGCGCAGCAACTTCAACAAACCAGAGACCACACACAAATGTGACCTTTGTCACTCCCGCATTGGTCTCTTCAGCCACAAGCGACACTGCTCTAGCCGAGGTTTGGAGCAAGTAGCCAACAACTAAGATGCATGATCCATGGTCAATCATGACCGAGGGGGGCCTATGAAGGTCTTGGCCGGTGCCTTATAAAGCCTCAGCATTACATCCCTGTTTTTATAGTCTTCTCGAAATAAATGTATTTGCCTTGCTTATTACCATTCGACTTGCAAACTAACCTTTTGGGAATCCTGCACTACCACTCCCAAGCACCTTTGCACCTGATCTGAGTGGTTCTGTGGTTGCAGTGTGTTGAGCTGGTCTGTGTGTCGCTGGGTTTGTGTGTGGTGCGGTGTCTCACCATCTCCGTCCTCTCTTTTAGTGACATTCACCAGATTGAGGTGGAGCAGCGGGAGGAGCGCAAGTACTGGACTGAGCGCAGAATAACCACGAGGAACCCCGAGATCACGCTGGCCATCAACGAACCCCCACCCAAGGTAGTGCCATTACACACAGAAACAGGCCCTCCGCCCCATTCCCTTATAGAAGTCAATGTTAACTGTGCTATTCTGTTGATATTTCCGAATCTCCTTTATTATAGACTCCAGTATCCTTCCTAAGGTAGACAGAAAATGCTGGAGTAACACAGCAGGTCATGCAGCAGCACTGGAGATAGGAATAGGTGACACTTCGAGTGGGAACCCTTCATCAGACGGAACAATCTTCTGTCGAGGATCTTCACCTAATATCTTTCCTACTTGTGATGTCAGGCTAATCACCCTGTTTTCCCTCTTCCTCCCTTTTTTTTACACAATGGGGTAACTTTTGCCACTTTCCAAAAAGCAAAATTCTATAAAACTAAAGGCTGTTAGAAGATTATGCTAATATATCTAGAACATAGAACGTAGAACAGTACAGCCCAGGAACAGGCCGTTGGGCCCACAATGTCTGTGCTGTTTCCTATCTGCTTACACATAATCCATATGCCTCCACTTCCTGCATTTCCATGTGCCTATCTGTTGGGTGGGCGGCGCGACCCATGTCGCAGCGGCCTCTGCAGTCCGTCTGTCTTTTTTTAAATTTTCTTTGTCCCGTTGAGTGTAGTTTATAGTGTTTTTTTTAACTGGGTATGTGTGGGGGGCGGGGAGGGGGACTTTAAAATATTTTCCCTGTACGGGGGACCAGACCTTTTCCCCGTCGGGTCTCCGTTGTCGTTGGGGCTTAGCACTGTGGAGCGGCCTCCAACCGGAACGACCTGGGGGCTCCAGTCGCAGAGCCTGCGGCCTTACCTTCGTGGAGCTGGCCGGCTTCGGAGCGTGGAGAGCTGTGGTGGCGCGCGGCTGCGACCCGACTCTGGAGCTTCGGGGGCTCCAGCCGCAGGCCCGGTGGACGGTAACATCGGGAGCTCGCGGGTACCTGGTGGGAAACCGCTTTTCGGAGCACCTGCAACGGCAACTTCTCCCGCCCGAGTTGCGGGGTTGAAAATGACCTGGAGCGGGGCCTTACATTGCCCAGCGCGGCTTTAATGGCCACAGATCTTGCTAGCGCCCGCCGGGGGCTCCAACATCAAGACCCGAAGTGAAGTGAGGAGGATATTCACTGTGATGGATGTTTGTGCAAATTGTATTGTGTCTTGGTTCTTTTCTTGTTGTATGACTGCAGAAACCAAATTTTGTTTGAACTTCAATGAGGTTCAAATGACAACAAATAAATTGTATTGTATTGTCTTGTAAACGTCTCTTAAATACCACCATCATATCTGCCTCCTCCATCACCCCAGTAGCACGTTCCAGGCACGCACCACCCTCCATTGAAAAAAACATGACCCGTACATCTCCTTTAAACTTTGCCCCTCTCACCATATCTATGCCTCTCATAATTTTATATATTTCTATCTGGTACCTCAATCTCAGGTGTTCCAGAGAAAGCAATCTCAAGTCTGTCCAACCTCTCCATGTAGCTAATACCCCCTAATCCAGACATCAACTTTTTCAAAGTCTCCATATCTTTCCTGTTTTGGGGCAACAGTGTTCCAAATGCAGACTAACCATAGTCCTATAAAGCTGCTTCATGACTTCCTAATTTGTATACTTAATTCCCCGACCATATTAAGCCAAACATACCATATACCTTATTTATCACTCTTCTATTACTACTTTTCAGGGAGTTATGAATTTGGTCCCCAAGTCCCTTTGTACATATATGCTGATAAGGGTCCTGCTACTAATTGCATATTTTCCCCTTGCATTCGAACTCCCAAAGTGCAACACCTCACACTCACTCAATTGAACTCCATCTGCCATTTGCCTACACATTTCTGCAGCTGATCCATATCCTGCTGTACACTTTGACAACCTTCTTTAAAGTCTGTGACCCCAGCAATCTTGGTGTCATCTGCAAACTTTCTAACCTACCCGTCTGAAGAAGGGTCTCGACCCGAAACGTCGCCTATTTCCTTCGCTCCATGGATGCTGCCTCACCCGCTGAGTTTCTCCAGCATTTTTGTCTACCATCTATATTCCAAGTCATTTATATATATATATCACAAACAACAGAGGTCCCAACTGTGATGGGACGTGCTAACGACACAGAGTGGTGAATTTTGTCTCGTAGAGACCAGGTTCAGTGGTCAATCAGTGGAGGATATAGCGCGATTGGGATCTGGCACAGAAGGGGAGTTGAGGCTTGGGATAAATCAACCATGGGGATAGTAAATGGCGGGGCAGGTTTGAGGGTCAGATTTGCCTACTCCGTCATCTGCTTGTGAATAGAATGAAATTTATTTGCATTTGGTATCTGTTCCAGCCATCAAGAACGAGAGGATCTTCAATGAAACCACGTGGAATGTATTTCTTGAACCCAGGACTTCAGTTCCAAGTAGGTGACAGCCTGGGGAAGCGTGTATCCACTGGTTAAACTGGCCGTTGCAAGTGGAAAGCCCAGATCATGAAGGGCTTGTGGTCGGTCAAACATGTGTATGAATGCGTTTCCCTCCTTCACCTGAAACAGCGGCAATGTGTCTGGGATTATGGGGAGAAGGCAGGAGAGTGGGGTTGATAGGGAGAGATAGATTAGCCCTGATTGAATGCTGGAGTGGACTTGATGGGTCGAATGGCCTAATTCTGCTCCTAGATACTATGAACGTCTTCTCCATTCTTTTTTTGCATGCAGCTAAAATAACGTAAAGCTCAGTCCCACATTATCTCAGCTCCAGCGAATGTTATGGGGATTGACTTCCTGGTGTGGTGTTGACCTATTTCAGGAGGGCTATACAGGAGGAAGCAAGCTTCACCAGAGATCCAGAGATAGAATAACAGATTCAGAGAACACCACACCATAAGTCCACAAGAAACCGTACAGGTCGAGAAAATAAGCTTTATTTGTGCCCGGGGACAACCTGTCAGGGATTTATGATTCATCGATTATTTCACAACATTTTCTTGGCTCTCAGCTGAGGAAGACAGTTGTCACACTAATTCTGAGGGGCCATGTTGAATTAAGGAACAATTCAAGCCATGCCATGTTTGTTGTCATATGCACAAGTATGGCGAGGTACAGGTACGATGAAAGCAGCATCATAGGCACATATACTTAGGCACATACAAACATAATTTATATATAAATTACACATAAATGCTAACAAAACAGTGAAATGAAAAAGAACAGTAAAAAGAAAAAGAACAGTAAAAATTGACACAATTAGAAAATAAGTCTATGGTAGTGCAAGAGGTGGTCCATAGTGTTCTATGGCTGAGGTAGGATAGGGGTGATGCAGGCAGGTTCAAGCCTGACATGGTGAAGTGGATAAGGGGTTGAGTAGGTGTTGGATCTCCCACAGGTGAGCCGGCACCATATCCTATTGCAACAATGCTACATGAGATGACACCAGTTTGTTGCATCTTCAGTGTGCGCTTGTCCAGTCTTCGCTTCCAGATGTCTATGCTCGTTGAGTGTCCCAGCCAGCTGGACTCCAAGAAATCACAGAGAGAGAGGGGTAGACGATGTTATGGTCCACTGTGGCCGAACCAGCAGTGTGTTGGCTCTGCGTGTCCCGTGTGCTTTACCTGTGTGCGCTGCCATGTCGCTGATTGCTATGTTCTGTGTGCCGTCTGTCCTTGCTTAGGTTCCGGAGTCCCTCTGTGCCAGCTCACCACACATACTTTGCTCACCCAGTAGTGAGGCACCGGGTGACTCCACACAGACTCACCCCACAAAACCATTTAGAAGACTCAGTATGCAGGTAAGAGCAGCCTGCTTGCATTTTGACTTGTGCTACGGTGATGTAGTTGTGTGTGTGATCTGTGTGTGATCTGTGTGTGATCTGTGTATGATCTGTGTGTGTGTGATCTGTGTGTGATCTGTGCGTGATCTGTGCGTGATCTGTGCGTGATCTGTGCGCGTGCGTGTGTGTGTTTGTGATCTGTGCGTGATCTCTATGTGTGTGTGTGATCTGTGTGTGATCTGTGCGTGATCTGTGCGTGTGTGTGTGATCTGTGCGTGATCTGTGCGTGTGTGCGTGCATGCATGTGTGTGTTGTCTGGGTTAACTGTCAGACCAACTCGGAGAACCAACCTCCTAGTAAAGGAAGAGTATGCTGCCCCTTGTAACTTAGAGACAATAAAAGGCTATCTATCTATCTATCTATCTATCTATCTATCTATCTATCTATCGGCTTGATAGTTTCCAACCACAGTCACCAGTCAAGTACCCCTGAACTGTAGGCAATGTGTACTTGGAATGATCCTACGACAGTCTGATGAGCAGTAAAACGTGGCCTGGGGCAGGGGGTAACCTCCTGTTGCCTTTCATAGAGAAGAGCTACGGGATATTATCTACTCGTTGCATCCTCCGACAAAATAAACTAAACTAAACGAAAAATGTCTTCCCCCAAGTGTGTCCTCTGCTTTAGACCTGGCATGAGGAATAGATTCCTATTGTCTACTGTATTACCCTCCCCCTCATAATATTGTCCACCTGCAGCTGGTAGACCAGCTGCCTCATGACATCAGAGACCCAGATTCGATCGTGACCGTGGGTGCTATCTGTGTGGAGTTTGCGCATTCTTAATTTGACCGCGCAGGTTTCATTTGGGTGCTCTGGTTTCTTCCCGCGTCCCAAAGATGCAAGTTAATAGTAATGTAATAAATGAATAAGAAAATGGGATAAGATGGAATGGGTGATCAATGGTTTTGTGGACTAGGTGGTCTGAAAGGCCCATTTCCACGTTGTATCTCTAAACTAAACCGAACCTCCCTTGGCCTCCTCCACTCCAAGATAAACAGGTTTTGTACTTTAGTGTGGAGACACAATGTGGAGACAGGTACTTCAGCCCATTGAGTCCGTGCCGTCCAGCGATCCCCGCACACTTATATTATCCCACACACACTAGGGACAATTTACAATTATACCAAGCTAATTAACCTACAAACCTGTATGTATTTGGAGTGTGGGAGGAAACCGGAAAAGCCAGAGAAAACCCACGCAGGTCATGGGGGGAACGTACAAACTTCGGACAGACAAGCACCCATAGTTAGGATCAAACCCGGGCCTTTGGAGCGGTAAGGCAACAACTCTACTGTTGCGCCACCATGTCGCCCTCTAACTAGTGAACGGGTGATCAATGGTTGATTTGGTCTTGGTGGGCTGAAGGGCCTGTTTCCATGCTGTATCTCTAAACAAAACTAAACCTCTGTCATGTTCTCACATGACCTCCTCTGCTCCAAGACCGCAAACTCAGCAACATTTTCTCTCACATTTGTGGGAAAGTCTGACCATCTCCCTGTGCCGTTAGGAAGCGGATCTCATCGGAGAGATTAACAGCAAAGAAGATGCCCAGAAGCTCTGGGAGATGGAACAGGTCAAGCTCCAGGAGAGGATCAAGCAGCAACAACGGGAAATGGCTGAAGATAAGAAGTGGCTGGAGAAGGAAGAGAAGCTGCTGGTAAGGAGCTCCACATGGTCACACCACGTCCATAAGTTGTAGGAGCCAAATTAGGTCATTCAACCTATCAAGGCTTCTCCGCCATTCAATCATGGCTGATCTATCTTGCCCTCTCAACCTGCCTTCTCCCCATAACCCTTGACACCCTAAGTAATTAAGAATCGATCAATCTCCACCTTAAAAATATCCATTGACGGCCTCCACAGCCTTCTGTGGCACTTTGACACCACTTTATTACTTGCAATGTGTGACTACACCACCTTGCGAGGTTTTACTCAGGATGGAGACAGTTCATGGAAGAATTCTGCTGCATGTTGATGGGGAATATAGCATATATTCTTGTATTCACTGGAGTTTAGAAGGATGAGGGGATATCTTATAGAAACATATAAAATTATAGAAGGACTGGACAAGCTAGATACTGGGAAAATGTTCCCAATGTTGGGCGAGTCCAGAACCAGGGGCCACAGTCTTAGAATAAAGGTGAGATCATTAAGACTGAGGTGAGAAAAAACTTTTTCACCAAGAAAGTTGTAAATTTATGGAATTCCCTGCTACAGAGGGCAGTGGAGGCCAAGTCACTGGATGGATTTAAGAGAGAGTTAGATAGAGCTCTAGGGGCTAGTGGAGTCGAGGGACATGGGGAGAAGGCAGGCATGGGTTATTGATAGGGGACAATCAGCCATGATCACAATGAATAGCGGTGCTGACTCGAAGGGCCGAATGGCCTCCTCCTGCACCTATTTTCTATGTTTCTATGTTTCTAAAACAGTTGACAGGAATCAAGGACCAGAGAACATATTCTTTAGGAATCAAGAACCATAGGACAAGGGTTCAGGGAATCAAGAACCAGAGTGCATAGATTTAAGGCAAGGAGGAAAAGATTTAATAGGAACCTAAGGGGAAACACTTTTACACAACGGGTGGTAGGTATACTTTATATTTAGGAGGGCACATCATCCGAGGACGTACACTCCATTGAGGATAAATGGGGATCCTGTGGATAGGGTGAACTGTTTTAAATATCTGGGAGTCCACATCTCCGAGGATATGACATGGGCATCACACGCCTCAGCACTCGTGAGTAAGACAAGGCAGCGCCTTTACCACCTCAGGCAATTGAGGAAATTCAGAGTGTCTCCGAGGATCCCCCAGTGCTTCTACGCAGTGGCGGTGGAAAGCATCTTGTCCGGGAACATTACCATCTGGTTTGGGAATTACTCTGCCAAGGACAAGAAGGCTCTGCAGAGAGTAGTGCGTTCGGCCGAACGCACTATGGGAACTTCACTTGCCCCCCTGCAGGAATTATACATCAGGAGGTGCAACTCCAGAGCCACCAATATCATGAGAGACCCCTTCCACCCCTGCAACGGACTGTTCCAGCTGCTACGGTCAGGCAAACACCTCCGTTGCCATGCGGTGAGAACAGAGAGGTTGAGAAGGAGTTTCTTCCCAGAGGCTATTCGGACTGTAAACGCCTATCTCACCAGGGACTAACTCTACTGAACGTTTTTCCTTCCATTATTTATGATGTAAAGGTATATATGTGTTATGATTGTGTTTATAGTTTGTTTGGTTGTTTGGTTGTTTTGTCTTTTTGCACAAAAGTCCGCGAGCATTGCCACTTTCATTTCACTGCACATCTCGTATGTGTATGTGTCAAATAAACTGGACTTGACTTGACTTGTATATGGAACGATCTGCCGGAGGAGGTAGTTAAGGCAGATAACATCACAATGTTTAAAAAGACGTCTAAAGAAAGGTTGACCCGAAACATCATCTCATTAGTTCATGTTATAGGAACAGAACTAGGCCATTCAACCTATCAAGTCTACTCTGCCATTCAATCATGGCTGATCTATCTTTCCCTCTCAACCCCATTCTCCTGCTATCTCCTCATAACCCTTGACACCCTTACCAAACGCCTATTCCTTTTCTCCAGAGATGCTCTCTGACACGCTGAGTTACTCCAGCATTTTGGGTCTATCCAGGGATATTCTTGATTGTTTTGTTCAAACCAGATTGTTTTTCCATGTGTTTGTTAGGACCGTGTTAGAATTCACTTTTGCTCTTCTCTCTCCCTTAGGCTCCAAATGATAACCAGTCCCAAAACGTAAGTCTTCTTTCTTCAATGTGATTTACTTTCAAAGTCAAGTATGTTAATTGATGTGCAAATTATGACAGATGTAAGCCTGCAGAGACTGCCACTGTTATTGCAGCAGTTCAACTTTTTAACTGTTCTCTACAATGCCGAGGTGCGTGACTGAATATATATCACATAATGGGTGTTAACCTGTAAAAAGCCAACCAACCCCTCTAACGTCTTGTTGCACAGCACCGACCAGATAAGTTCAATGTTCATTCAGCCTTTGTCATAAAATAAGTCCCAGTATTAGACTAAGAACATTAGTGAAACATCTGGACTAATGCCAATACCCACATTCAGTTTCAGGTGGTGAATCTGTAGAATTCTTTGCCACAGAAGGCTGTGGAGGCCAAGTCAGTGGATATTTAAGGCCGAGATGGATAGGTTCTTGATTAATACAGGTGTCAGAGGTTATGGGGAGAAGGCAGAACAATGGGGGTTAGGAGGGAGAGATAGATCAGCCATGATTGAATTGCAGAGTAGACTTGATGGGCCAAATGGCCATATCACTTAACTTAACTTATGATCTTTCCCCACTGTCTCGTCTGCATTGACCGCTAGTACTGCTGGTGTAATGGGATATGTTTTAAACCTGCATGCCCTCTGCACCCCTAACTGGCCCAGGGTCAATCCCATGCCATGACTCAAATGGTGCGTGGGTGTACACAGGGCCATGAGGTGACAGATTGGGTGGTGACCATTTTTTGCTTAACTTACAAAATTCTTAAGGGGTTGGACAGGCTAGATGAAGGAAGATTGTTCCCGATTTTGGGGAAGTCCAGAACAAGGGGTCACAGTTTAAGGATAAGGGGGAAATCTTTTAGGACCGAGATGAGGAAAACATTTTTCACACAGAGAGTGGTGAATCTCTGGAATTCTCTGCCGCAGAAGGTAGTTGAGGCCAGTTCATTGGCTATATTTAAGAGGGAGTTAGATGTGGCCCTTGTGGCTAAAGTGATCAGGGGGTATGGAGAGAAGGCAGGTACAGGATACTGAGTTGGATGATCAGCCATGATCATATTGAATGGCGGTGCAGGCTCGAAGGGCCGAATGGCCTATTCCTGCACCTATTTTCTATGTTTCTATGGTCCATTGAGAGACCCAGTTCTGAGCTGCCAAATCTGTTTCCTATTTGACTTCAGGGCTTTTAGAAGTTAAGTAAGCTAATCATTGCTGAGATAACCCAACTCTCCTTTTTCTTTTCAGGAGAGTGACCCGGAGTCGTGCTACAGTAAGTACCACTTCATGGGAATGATTTGAGATGTTTTACTCCTGTGGAACAGTCTGCAGAGCGGTTGTGTGGCAAAGGGGTAGTCAGGGCCTTTGAAACCATGTGGGATCTTACAAGCCTGTTCCCAGTCTACTCCCAACCACCATTCCCAGACTTATTTGCTGTTTCCATTCCCATTCCCTTACCCTTTTCCGTTCCCAATCCCATTCTCACTTCCCCTTCCCGTTCCCAATCCTACTCTCATTTCACTTTCTTCTTCCCATTCCCATTCCCATACCCCTTTCCAGATCCCAATCCCAATCCCATACCTCCTTCCTGTTCCCGAATCTATTCATAAACTGTTTCCTATCCATATCCTATTTCCAAATCTCTCTTTCCTTTCCACCCAACAATCCTGTTTCCAATCCTATTCCTAAACCCTTTCCTGTTCCCAATCAATCACATTCCCCAATGCAACCTCCAGTTCATTTGGCAATAGCAATGACAATGTATTTAATACTGCAGCAAGTTTGGAACAGTGTGTTTAGGATCACCAGTGTCTGGATGCCAGGGCTCAGACCTTCTCTATGCTCTCAGACTGGGGGGGGGGGGGGGGGGGGGGGGGGGCGCTGAAGGCAGTGTTGTGTGTCTAGGAATTGTGGGCAGATTCTGGACCCCAATCTTTGAGTTTGTTTCAGGTGTCCAGTGGTGAAATCTGTGTGTGTGCATGTGTCTGTGTGTGTCTACCAGTCTGTGTATGTGTGTATGTGCACGTGACACTATGACACAGTGGTAGAGTTGCTGGCTTACAGCACTGGAGACCCAGATTCGACCCGGACCATGGGTGCTGTCTGTACGGAGTTGATACGTTCTCCCTGTGACCACATGGGTTTTCTCCAGGTGGTCTGGTTTCTTCCCACATCCCAAAGATGTGCAGGTTCGTAGGTCACTTGACTTCACTAAAATTGTAAATTGTTCCCAGTGTGTAGGATAGTGTCAGTGTACGGGGTGATTGTTGGTCATTGTGGTTTGGCGGCTGAAGGGCCCA
Organism: Leucoraja erinaceus; assembly: GCF_028641065.1. Classification (NCBI taxonomy): domain Eukaryota; kingdom Metazoa; phylum Chordata; class Chondrichthyes; order Rajiformes; family Rajidae; genus Leucoraja; species Leucoraja erinaceus. The sequence goes on along the minus strand of NC_073384.1, from coordinate 16,513,223 downwards.
TTTCCACTCTGTGTCTCTAAAAGTCTAGAAATGTGTGTGTTACTCTTGGCATTGACTAATGTCAATTACTTTTTCTTTGGAGCTGAGTTCACGGTGGCGCCAGAGAAACCTCCGAGGAAGAATCCGCCGGTGAGTGTTCGGAACAAAGTGAGCCGGGTCTACGGCAATACATCCACCTGTGCCCTGAAACTATCTCTCCGCCTTTTGTCTGAGGCACAGACTGTCCACCTGAGCTCTGAGACACAGTCCGTCTGCCTGGGCCCTGAGATACAGTCTGTATTATCTAAATGGTGGCCGATTGGGAAAGGGGGAGATGCAGCGAGACCTGGGTGTCATGGTACACCAGTCATTGAAGGTAGGCATGCAGGTGCAGCAGGCAGTAAAGAAAGCGAATGGTATGTTAGCTTTCATTGCAAAAGGATTTGAGTATAGGAGCAGGGAGGTTCTACTGCAGTTTTACAGGGTCTTGGTGAGACCACACCTGGAGTATTGCGTACAGTTTTGGCTCCAAATCTGAGGAAGGACATTATTGCCATAGAGGGAGTGCAGAGACGGTTCACCAGACTGATTCCTGGGATGTCAGGACTGTCTTATGAAGAAAGACTGGATAGACTTGGTTTATGCTCTCTAGAATTTAGGAGATTGAGAGGGGATCTTATAGAAACTTACAAAATTCTTAAGGGGTTGGACAGGCTAGATGCAGGAAGATTGTTCCCGATGTTAGGGAAGTCCAGGACAAGAGGTCACAGCTTAAGGATAAAGGGGAAATCCTTTAAAACCGAGATGAGAAGAACTTTTTTCACACAGAGAGTGGTGAATCTCTGGAACTCTCTGCCACAGAGGGTAGTTGAGGCCAGTTCATTGGCTATATATTTAAGAGGGAGTTAGATGTGGCCCTTGTGGCTAAGGGGATCAGGGGGTATGGAGAGAAGGCAGGTACGGGATACTGAGTTGGATGATCAGCCATGATCATATTGAATGGCGGTGCAGGCTCGAAGGGCCGAATGGCCTACTCCTGCACCTAATTTCTATGTTTCTATATTTCTATGTCTGCCTGTGGTCTGAGACACAGACTGTCCACCTGCGGTCTGAAACAGTCTGTCCCACACTGTCTGGTTTTACACACAGTCTGTCTCACGCGGCCTGTACTCTGAGACAGTCTGTGGACTGAGACAGCTACTGATGATCTCCCAGTATCTGCCCTGCTTTACACAATACCTCCTGACTGTGCCATGTTAGGACGGTGCCCACAAGGTGTGACAGTGCCACTGGCGTTTGTTCACCAGTGCTCTGCTAGTTGAATGAAGAGGTTGGAGACCAACCCATCAGGGGGTGCCAGCCGGCCTGGATCTCCCAGACCACCGCTCATAACTCAGCACGCCGGGACCCCCGCAGAGTGTGGGATGTGGCGATTGGATGGGTCCCTCCAGTGTTGAAAGCTCACATACAGCTGCGCACAGTGCGGTGCTCGGATACGAGCACCACACTGTGCGCAGCTGTATGTGAACTTTCAACACTGACATGGATCTGGTCAAAAGATATTGGTTCATCCTGTTAACCTCAGTGAGAGTCTCACAGCTCAGTCACCACGTCCACCGATGTCCCCTTCAATGAGGATCTCAGATCTCAGGGACCATGTCCACTAAGTCCTACCTCACTGAGGGTCTCAGAGCCCAATGACTCTGTATCTACTGATGCCCCCCTTCAGAGAGGGTGTCAAAGCCCAATGACCATGTCTATTGATAAACCCCAGTCCCCGAGGGTGTTGGAGCTCAGTGGCCGTGTCCATGGATGTCCCCCTCAGTGAGGGACTCGCAGCTCAGTCACCATGTCTACTGATGTCCCACACCCGCAGTGAGGGTCTTACTGCCCAATGTCCACTGATGTCCTCCCCCCTCTTAGTGTGTGTCTCACATCCCAGTTCAGGTCCACTCATGTCCCCCCTCAGTAAGAGTCTCACAGCCCAGTGTCCTCCCCAGTGAAGGTCTGACATCCTCCCCAGTGAAGGTCTTCTAGCCCAGTCTCTGTCCGCTGATGTTTTCTCCCCTCAGTGAGAGTGTCAAAGCCTGTTTTTACTAATGTGAGGAACTACAACTTGACTTGCGCTTATTCCCATCCCTTCTCTGCTTTGCTTGCTCAGCCGATTCAGGCAGCTCCCACAGCCAACCTGGACCGCACGGACGACAAGGTGTACCCCCTGGTCATGGAGCTGGTCAAGGCCGTGCTGCATCTGAAGAACCAGGTGTACCAGCTGCCGACGGATGAGTACATCCACCTGGTGAAGGTGAGAGGTTGGCGCGGCAGGTGTGGTGTAGATCCGCCACATCCCCAACAATCGTGCCGCCAAAACTGTGGCGGCTGCGCATTTGTGGGTTGTGTGAAAGAATTTCACTGTGCTGTGCATACGTGACAATAAAGAACCATTGAACCATCGGGAGCTCCTCACGGCTGGGAGGCATTCACAGGGTGAATGCCTAGACCATCTGCGGCTTATGGTGAGATGGTTTGAAGGTGGAATTCACCCAGGACATAGAGGACCTAGCCTCCTCTTGAGGTGGTGTCAGGGAATCATTTATCCCTGCAGAGGATACCAGGCCTGGCCTGACATCTCATACAGAGCTTGTATCCAGGAACAGAGGCTAAGCACTCAGCCATGTTATAGCCTGTTGAATGAAGAGCTTCAGGGAACTTTGCATTGATGTCTCATCCAACACACTGCCTCTTCAAGCTTGGGGTTGAAGCGGACAACTCAGAGTAAAACCAAGGCCGGGGTTTAGCTGTAACAAAGGAGGAGGCCATTCAGCCACTAAACCTGGCCTAACTGTGGTGATGTTAGTGGGTTAGTGGGTAAAAGATACTTTGTAAATGCAGAGAATTGAAATGTCTTGGACAGTGTAGGAACTTCCCTACAGAAATCAGACACCATTGTCTCTTGAGAACACAGTCTGTCAGTTTCACCATGAGTGGTCATTGCAATTGACAAGCAATTGCTCCTGGTGCCACGTGCAAGGATACTCTATTGAACAATGTAACATGCAGCCTTTATAATATTTGGCTTGTAGTAACAAAAATTGCGGTAGAAAAGTAACTTTGTTATTGTGAGTCTGAACGTCAAGTCTCTGGCGCCTAAACACTTTTCCTCCACGGACACAATATTGTTTAAAACACAAATTTGGATTTTGTGAGGTTTCTTAGGAGCGTAACTATCATATAATAGCACGTAATAGCAAAACCACTTGTAAAAAGAAGCAAATATGAATGGCCATTGCTGCCGTGGCTTTTCCAATGAATCCTTCTGTTTTCCTGACATCTTCCTTCCTGCTCCCAGACCGTGGGTATGAATCTTCGGCGCCTGACCAGCAGTGTGGACGAGCTCTTGCCGAAGCTGCCTGCCTCATCACGGACAGAGGTGAGTCTCGCCGATGGCAGTCCCAGCATTGCGGTCTGTCTCTGAGGTGGGCCTCCATGAGAGATGTGTTCGTTATCGTTATCCCCATGCACTGAGACGTTTCCAAATGAAGTCAGTGTGCTTTCATCTCCCGATGGCCCAATTTCTTTTCAGTCTGCTCAGTCTGAAGAGGGGTTCTGACTCACAACATTAGTTTCCACTTCCCACCACGGATGCTGCCTGACCCGCTGAGTTCCTCCAGCACTCTGTTTTCTGGCCCAATCTCAGACCTAGAGTGACCCTGTTCCAACTGTGCACTGAAACTACACCCTCTCACCTGTATCCACCCATCACTCGCCAGGCTTTGTCCTGCCCTCACCTCTCTCCTCCAGCTTTCTCCAACTACAATCAGTCTGAAGAAGTGTCCTGACCTGAAACATTGCCTGTTCATTCCCACTAGATGTTGCCTGACCCGCTGAGTTCCTCCAGCACTTTGTGTTGAGCTCTGCAGGAGGACGGGTGGTACGGAGTAGGAAGGAACTGCAGATGCTGGGATATACTGAAGACAGACACAAAATGTTGGTCAGGCAACATCAGTGGAGAAAATGGATAGGTGACTTTTCAGATCAGAGTCAGACCCTGGTCTGAAGAAGAGTTCCGACCCAAAACAACATCTATTCCTGACCTGCTGAGTTGCTCCAGAATTTTGGTGTGTATCAGGTGGAAAGGGAAGGTGGCAGAGTTCATGGCATGGGAGGCATTTCAGCCCATTCTACTCATGCTGGCCAAAATGGACTGGTTTGGTCCATGCCTCCTCCCAGCTTTGTGACTGTTTGCTTGGGGATGCTCATAAGCTCATTCAGGTTCTCCTTAAATGTCGCCAGGGGACGGAGTAGGAAACAGTCTCCTCCTGTTGCCTACTCCGTCCCTCTCCCACAGAGGTGTGACTCACCTCTGTCTGTGATAGCCTGTGTAAATACTGGCCTCGATTCTCCTTTAAACCGTTTACAAATAGAACAGAAATTTCTAGTTACTGTTCTCTCTGTGAAGGTCAATGGGTTATTTCTATTCCCCTTGACTGGGCCTCTCATTATTTTGTACATGTTAATTAATTCTCCCCATCCCCCAGTCCGGTTGGACACTGTCCTAACTATAACTCAACCCAGGTCACAACCACTCTGCGGGCTCCCAACAGCTGCGCACAGTACCCTTACTGTGGCCTGTTCTAGCGTAAAATCCCTGCTCTTGTACCCTCTGTCACCACCATGTCCATCTATCCTCCTGCCTCCATAGAAAATAGGTGCAGGAGTAGGCCATTCGGTCCTTCAAGCCATTCACTATGATTGTGGCTGATCATCCAAAATCAGTACCCCCTTCTGGTTTTTTCCCCATATCCATTGATTCCTTTAGCCCTAAGAGCTAGATCTAACTCTCTCTTGAAAACATCCAGAATTGGCCTCCACTGCCTTCTGTGGCAGAGAATTCTACAGATTCACAACTCTCTGGCTGAAAAAGGTTATTCATCTCAGTCCTAAGGGCCTATCCCTTATCCTAAATGGCATACCCCTTCTTCTTAAACTGTGACCCTTGGGTCTGGACTCCCCCAACATCGGGAACAATTTTCTTGCATCTAGCCTGTCCAATCGGTTAAGAATTATATATGTTTTATAGGTCACTGAGTTTCCTCTCCAAGGTCCTATCCTTTTCCTTGTTTCACCTCCCCAAATCCATCACCTAATACTTCTCAGAACTGGGCCCTCTTTGGCTTCCCTGGCCAGTGTATTTCATTGAAAGACGCAACATGGAAACAGGCCCTTTGGCCCACCGTGTCCCCACTGGCCATTGATCACCCATTCACATTAGTTCTATGTTTATCCCACTTTCGCATCCATCCCACAAAACACTAGGGTCAATACACACAAGCCAGTTAACCGACAAACCCGCATGTCTTTGGGTTGTGGGAGGAAACCAGAGCACCTGGACGAAACCCACATGGTGACATGGAGAATGTGAAAACTCCAAACAGACTGCACCTGAGGTCAGGATCAAACCCGGGTCTCCAGGGCTGTGAGGCAGCAGCTCTACCAGCCGCTTCACTGTGCTGATTTGATGGATTGATCGATATTAGGCGTTTAGAATGATTTATGGACAGAACTGGGTGACACAAACTGTGCAAAGCTTCAGACACATCTCTGGAGACTTTCACTGCCCCCTCAGGCAGCCCCTGGGTTGGAGGGTGAGGAGGAGCATTGAACACGTTTACCTCCATTCACAACCGCAACATTTGCCGCAGAGATTGGCCATCCCATCTGGGACTATGCAAGTGGCACAGTGGTAGTTGCTGCCTTACAGCGCCAGAAACCCGTGTTCGATCCTGACTATGGGTACTGCCTGTGTGGAGTTTGTACGTTCTTCCTGTGATTGCGTGGGTTTTCTCTGGGTGCTCTGGTTTCCTCCCACACTCCACAGAGACGTGCAGATTTGTAGGTTAATTGGCTTCATTAAAAAAAACTTGTAAATTATCCCTAGTGTGTAGGATAGTGCTAGTGATTACTGGTCGGCATGGACTCGGTAGGCCGAATGGCCTGTTTCTGCTCTGTATCTCTAAAAATAAAGCAACTGTTACCACAGGAGTAGACCCCAGGGGAGTTCCATGCCCTGCGTTTGCCAATTGTGTGACTGAGGGTGAGAGTTTCCCATCTCTTCCAGATCGAGGGGACTCAGAAGCTCCTAAACAAGGACCTGGCTGATCTGATAAGCAAGATGAAGCTGGCCCAGCAGAACTCGGTGACCTCGCTTAGCGAAGAGTGCAAGAAGCAGATGTTGACAGCCGCGCACACCCTGGCAGTGGACACAAAGAACCTGCTGGATGCTGTGGATCAGGCCCGTGTGCGTTCAGGAGAAGCCAAGCCCATCCCCGACTGACCGCGGCCCTCCTGCTCACTGCCTGCAGGCCTGGAGAAAGGGGACCTGAGCGCAACCCAAGCTGCATGGGATTAGTCCTAGAGCGTGGGGCGAGGGGCACTCCCCAGGGGGAAGGGAACACTGGCATTGTCTGAACACAAACCTGGCGGCTTGTGTTTGGAGGGTGGAGGGTTCTTCTAAATCTAACTGATCCCGTTTGGCATTTAGCTCTCTGTGATACCATACACTGTGATTCTGCGCTTCGCCAGATGTTTCCTGATGTGTTGTCATTTTGAATCCTAAGGCACCTAGAAATATCTAATCATAAAGTGCCAGACGGGAGATGCCGGGCATTGTCTGGCGAGGCCAGAATGAATGTCTCTGAGCGCTTTCACCCAACATCATGGATGCATTTGTAAATACCACGGCAGGTGAAGCACCAACAGGTATCTCGCTCGAATGTGACACGCCTTGCTCATTCATTCCTCACCTCTCAACACAAAAAGATTTTGGGGGAAAAAAAAACTCGGCTTGTGTTGAGTTTGTGGATATTTCCTTTCTCCAATAAAGATAGAAGTGCAAAAGCCAAGCACGGATGTGATGACTGCTGAAGACCTGAGACTTGGTGGCTGCAAGATACCTCATCTTGCAGATGAGCAACTATCAATTAATGTATTCAGAAATGTATTCACTTCAGGGCTGCTGGGATGGTGAGTAAATCAGGAGTTTTTGACCCCACATCTGAGGAGGGATGTGCTGGCATTGGAGAGGGGCTAGAGGAGGTTTAGGAGAATAATCCCAGAGATGATTGGGTCAACATATGATGAGCATTTGACGGCTCTGGGCCTATACTCAATAGAAATTAAAAGGATGAAGAGGTGGGGAGGACGGGGGGGGGGGGGGGGGGGGTGACCACATTGAAACTTACTGAATAATGAAAGGCCTGGATATAATGGATATAGAGAGGAAGTTTCCACTAGTGGGAGAGTCTAGGTCCAGGTGGAGCCTCAGAATAAAAGGACGTATCTTTTGAAAGGAGGAAAATCTGTGGAATTTATTGTCACAGACGACTGTGGAGGCCAAGTCAATGAATATTTTAAAAGTGAAGATTAGCAGGTTCTAGATTAGTAAGGGTGCCAAAGGTTATGAGAAGAAGGCAGGAGAATGGGGTTGAGAGGAAAAGATAGATCAGCCATGATTGAATGTCAGAGTAGATTCGATGGGCTGAATGGCCTAATTCTGCTACGGCATGACGGGAGTGATCTGTGCCATTGATCTAACATCTACATCTCAGCCACCTGATACATCATGTTGGTGTGTGGACTTGGATCCGGTTGTATAACTGGGCCCAGAGTTTGAATTGTTCTCTTTCCACCTTACTCTCCCTGATCTGTGGACCGGAGCTGGTGTGACCAGACGTGATTCTGGACTTCCCCGTTTCAGCCTTGTGACATGACCTCTGAGCACCAAGTCATCAGGGCTCATCTGCTCATGTGATCATCCCCAACATCTCACACAGCAGATACTTCACACACAGCAGATACTTCAAACCCAGCAGCAGCCGACCTTCCTCACTGCTCTCCAGCTCCTACAGTTGTACCCTCCATTATTTACATTTACCACTCAAGACCCAACACTGGTGAGGGTGATGCGATTTAGTGTGGTTTGACCAAGTCCTCTCGTCTTTGGAACACTGCACCTGCATTGTAATCTTTATCGCGTCTGACATTAATCTTTCTGTGACCTGCTGAGCATTGTAAGATGGAAGCGCTAGAGAAAGATGGGTGGGAGTATGCGGTCATTGTGGATTATTTCATGTGGACACGGACTTGATAAACCAGCTCCGTGCATCTACACCTATAAGATTTAATGGTGACCGGAACAGAAGATTTTTCATACACAAGGTGCTGAGTATATGGACCAAGCTACCAGAAAACCTATAAGAGTCAAGAGTCAATTTAATTGTAATTTGGACCCCTGGAGGTCCAAACGAAATGCCGTTTCTGCAGCCATACATTACACACAAATAGACCCCAGACACAACATAATTACATTTTACATAAACATCCATCACATAGCTGTGATGGAAGGCAAAATAAACTTATCTCTCCACGTCCCTCTCCACTGCACTCCCCCCCCCCCCCCCCCCCCGATGTCAAAGTCATAGCCCCCGGCTGGCGATGGCGATTGTCCCGCGGCCATTAAAGCCACGCCGGGTGGTGCGAGGTCGCACACCGGGTCTTGGTGTTGGAGCCCCCGGTGTGCGCTCGCAGAGTCCGCGGCCATTCCAAGCCGCGCGGGGCGGTGATGTAGGCCCCGCTCCAGGAGCTCTTCGACCCTGCGAATTCGCCGTTGCAGAAGCCCCGAAAAGCGGTCTCCCTCCAGGGAGCCGTGGGCTCCCGGCGCCGCCGTCCACAGACCTGTCGCCGGAGCCTCCGACTCTCCGGTAGCAGCAGCAGCAGCAGCAGCAGCAGCAGCAGCAGCGCTCCTCCACCGCTCCACCCGCTCCGGACTCGGCCAGCTCCGCGACGGCAACGGTGAGTCGGCGCCAGAGTCCCCGGCTTCTTCCCGTTGGAGGCCGCTCCTCGTTGCGGCCTCAACGACACCTGAGACCCGACGAGAAAAGTCGGGTCTCCAGTGCAGGGAGAGATTCAAAGTTTCCCCCCCCCCCCCCCCCCCCACCCCCCCCCCCGCCCCCACACACACACACCCAAACATAAATAACAAAAACTACATAAAAACACAGACAAAAAATAATAAAAACGCGGACAGGCTGCAGAGGCCGCTTCTGGCCAGAGCCGCGCCGCCTACCGGAAGAGGAAGATAGTAATCACATAATTTCAAAAACATTTGGACAGGTACGTAGGTGGGTGGTTTAGATAGATATGGGCCACCCACAGTTCTGTTGGCTACGATCAACAAAGATTAGTTGGACAGAAGGCCCTGTTTCTCTGCTATAGCATCATAGTGTCATACAGCATGGAAAGAGGCAATTTTGTCCAGCAGCATCACGATGACTAATGGCCCACCTATCCTTATTAATCACATCTCTCAGCATTGTTGCATTACCTTCTTTGTCTGAGCAATTCCAGTGTTCATTGAGACATGTTTTAGAACATAAAACAGTGCAGCACAGAAATAGGCCCTTCAGCACGTATTGTCCATGCGAAACATGATGCTGAGATAATCTAGTCTCCGCCTGCACATGATCCATAATCCTCCATTCCATGCACATTCACATGCCTATCTAAAATCCTCTTAAACACCACTATCGTAGCTACCTCCACCTTCACCCTTAGGACCATCCACCATCCTCTGTGTTAAAGGCCCCGCACATCTCCTTTAAACTTTGCCCCACTCACTTTCAATATATGCCCGATATTTCCACCTTGTGGGGAGGGGGAGATTCTGACTGTCTATGCCTCTCATAATTTTATATATTTTATCAGGTCTCCCCTCAACCTTCAGCATTCAAGAGAAAATGGAGATTAAAATGCTCTCCACCAAATTCTCAGGCAGTTTATTCCAGGTACTCACCGCTCTAGGTGAAGAGGTTCTCCCTTAAATTTCCTCTAAATTGCTTCCCCCTCACCCTAAATTTGTGTCGTCTAATTTTATTCACAGCTGGGTATGGGGAAACGTTTATACGATCCACTCTAGACCACTCATTAGTTCACTTACCACAATATAGTGTATGCTCTTCACCTCTCTGCTCCAGGGTAAATGGACCAAGCATCATGAGATAAAATAACTGAGAACAGAGTTCATTGGAAATGATCTGTCAAGTAAGGCAGCATCTGTGGAGGGAGAAGCAGAGCTAAGGTTTCAAGTTGATGACCTTCCATTAGATGTGCCTGACACCGCAGGACTATCTCCATGGTTTTATTTTGGTGGTGCAGCATCTGCAGGATTTGATTTTTGTGACATCAAGCTGGAAATGGCTGCAGATTTCTGGTTTTAAAGGCTGCTGGAATGATCAGGTAAATGTCGGAGAATCCAGTGCCATTTTCTGCTGTTCCTTGTCACACAGAAGTAAAAACAGAATGTGACGCTGTACAACTGGGTTAGTCTCAATCTACTTCTTGTACCCGACCCTGTGCTGTATTTGTATTGATTTCAGATGTGAAATGTTTCAAAGCATATAAAAGTTTTGAAGCCTAATGTTACTCACCTGCAAACTTTCAGTAACAACGGATCATCTTGGTCCCCACAGCACCCGACTCCCCCTTTCGGAATGTCAGATCTAATTCAAACCTGGGTCGGCACATCTGGATTTGCTCTGACCCAACAAATTTCCATCTCGTGCATCCTTCCCTGAATCTGGAGAACTATGGAAAAGTAAAACCAATGCACCAACTATCTCAGCAACCACTTCTTTCATACCCCAGAATGAAGTCTTTTTGGGCCCTGATATTTGTTCGCCTGCAGTCCCAACAACCCTCTCAATCCTGGCGATCCTAACATTCCTAAGTTCTTCCCTCTTTTCCAATTCCCAATGTACAGCTGTAGCTGAAAAGTTACATATTTCCTCTCCTACAGAGAAGAACTTGCCACATTTCCTTGCCAAATTGTATGGGTTTCCTTTCCTTTCATACAAAATACCTGCTGACAACCTGCCACCCCCTTGCTTTCCATTATTAATTCCTCATGATCACTTTCTGTTTTCTTTATTAAGTATCTGGAGAAATTCTAACTTTTTACATTTTTGCCTTGTACCATATTTTGCCTTGTACTATATTTTTGGCTTGTACTATAACTTTTCATTTCTTGATCTTTGTTGTCATTCTTTGTGATGAAAATAAATACGAGATATCTTCGAACGTGCCACCTTTCCTTGCTGAATTGTATGGGATTTCTTTCAGTACTTTACTAAATTTTTATTTCATTTAAGCACAGAAGGTGGAATGTACCCTTGGCAATTTTCTTTCTCAATGGAGTGTGTGTGCATGCGCGTGTGCATAAACATGAACATGCACCCAGTTTGTATGAAACAGACCTATCTATGTACAGTATATTAGTGTCTACCCTGTACATTGGGGAATTCCACTGGTGTTGATGCAGCATACGTGTATAAAGATTTTTTTTGTGTGTACAGTGCAACTATATATGTAGATCATGTGTACACAGTGTGCAGTGTATCAGTCAATGTCATAGTGTGTACAGTACAAAAACGGGCCCTTCGGCCCATCGCATGCATGCCTACCTGCACTAATGCCATTTGCCTGCATTAAGTCCGTATCCATCTTTGTTATGCTTACGCAATTGCTTGTCTAAATGCCTATTAAACTTAATGATTGTATCTGACTCCATCATCTCCTCTGGCAATCAACCATTCTCTGAGTAAAAAAAATACTCCATCTTCCTCTCGCCTTCAGCCTATGACCTCTTGTTTTTAATACTTGAAGCATGTGAGTAGCAGTATGTGACTTCAGTCTTTTGCACCCTCTTCCTGGCGGTAGCAGTGAGAAGAGGGAATGGCCAGGATTGTGGTGATCCATAATGATGGATATCTCCTTCTGAGACAGTGCCTCATGTTTCCAGTGGAGAAGGAGCATTCTGGATGGGGTTGAGAACCTCTGGTCCATGAATCAGGAGCTCCCAGTTTCACTGCATAAATGGTGGAAAGAGAACACCACCTTAAACACCCCCCAACCACTCGGCCCGTTAGCAAAGTCCTGGCCCATCTGTGGATGGGTTTGCGGCTCCTCATCAATTGGTATGCAACTGGAGTGGAACAAGTCTTCCTGGATCTTGAGGGACTGCCTGAGGAGTGGAAGACTGGCCCAATCTCTCTCCGACCATGATACCCCATCCAAGCTAGCCCCATTTGTTTGCCCATATCCCTCAAAAGATTTGTTATCCATGTACCTGCCCAAATGTATTTTAAATGTTGTCATTGTATTTGTCTCAATTCCTCCCTCTGGCAGCTCATTCCATGTACTCACCACCTCTGTGTGAAAAGGGCGCCACTGTTGAATCCTTCCCCTCTCTCCTTAACCCTATGCCCTCTAGTTCTTGATTCCGTTATCCAACACAAAATACATTGCATTCACCCTATCTATTCTCATGATTTTATACATCTCTATGAGATTACCTCTCAACCTCCTACACTCCAAGGAATAAAGTTCTAGTCAACCTCCCCCCCTCAGTTCAATCTCTCAAGTCCTGGAAACACCCTCATTTTTTTCCTGCACTCTTTCCAGCTTAATGTCATCTTTCCAATAGCAGCATGACTAAAACTGAATGCAATGCTCCAAATGTGGTATCACCAATGTCTCGTGTGTTGTGTACAACTGTAACATAATGTCCAAACTTCTATACTCAATTCCCTGACTGATGCCATTTTCAGGAACTATGAACTTTTAGTCATCGATCCTTCTGCTCTACAACACTTACCAGAGCCCTACCATTTACCATCAAGGTCCTGGCCCTGGTTTGACTTCCAAAAATGCAACTCCCCACAGTTTTCTGAATTAAACTCCATTTGCCATTGCTCGACCCACTTGCCCAGCTGAGAAGATCCTGCTGTAATTCCTGATAACCATATCACCGATTATCCCACTATTATTATACCACCTATTGTAGTGTCATCTGCAAACATACTAAACATTCTTTGTGCATTCTCATCCAAATCATTGTAATGAATCACAACAGCAATGGGTCTAGTACCACTTCCTGAGGCACATCTCTGGTCCCAAACCTCCAGTCCGGAAAATGACATTCCATCACCACCTACAATTAAGCCAAATTTGGTATTTAGTTAGCTAGTTCTCCCTAGATCCCATCTCATAATACTATTCACCTCTATAGCTTTCTCTGACAGCTCATCCCAGATACTAACCATCTGAGTGAAAAAGTTGGACCTGAGGTCCCTCTTAAATCTCTCTCTCACCTTAAGTCTATGCCCTCTAGTTTTAGAACTCTCTACCTAGGAGAACAACACCAACAGTTAATGTTACAGGACAACTACCTAGATTTCAGTGGAAGATCAGACTTGTCATGATATCATAGAATGATCGTTCAGGCTCAAAGGGCCGAATGGCCTCCTGCTCTTTCCGTCCTGTTCCTTGGCAGACGATGGAGCCACTGATACTCAACCTGTCAGGCAGAACATCCCACCTTTGCCATTTCCATTTCAGATTTCCATCAGCTGCAGGATTTTATTTTCATAAACCCCCCTCTGTGGATGTAGTATGTTATAGAAACAAGGAACTGAAATAAGCCATTCCTCTCCTTGAGCTTAATCTATGAATCAGTAACAATATTTAAGAGTCATCTGGACAGGTACTTGAAAGAGCAGGCCATTGAAGGATATGAAATTATCTCAGGCAAGTGGAATTAGTATAGATAGGCATGATGGTTAGCAGTAGCCACGTGGGCGAAGGGCCTGTTTCTATGCTATACAACTCCCTGACTAGTGAGCAAGGTCATGGCTGGTCTGATCTTAGCCTTACCCCCATTCTCCTGCTTGTACATTTGGAAAGGCAAGATCTCCCCTATAGACCAGCAGTCTGTCAATCTCCACCTTCAATATGTAGAAACAAGGAACTGCAGATGCTAGTTTACAACAAAGGACAGAAAGTACTGGAGTAACTCAGTGGGTCAGGAGAACATGGATAGATGACAATTCGGGTTCTCCAGAGATGCTGCCTGACCCGTTCAGTTATTCCAGTAATCTGTATCCATCTTGAATATATTCTCTAACTCTAGCACCCGGTCCCTCTGGGAGAGAGCATTCCTGAGATTTCTGATCCTCTTGAGAGAAGAAATTCCTCACTTGCGTGTGAATTGGGGGCACCGTGACTCACAAACGGAGACCTCTGGTTTGGGTCTCGTCTTCACTCACCCAGTCAAACCTCACATCTTTGAACAAGATCCCTGAAGTCCCCAAGAGCCGCTTGGATGGGGAGCACAATCAAAGGATTCTCTAGTGTGGTTCAATGTAACAATATCTGTAGGTGGAACAGAGCTCCTCAGACAAAGTTGCTGCCTTACAGTGCCAGAGATCAGGTTCAATCCTGACTACAATTGTTGTCTGCATGGGGTTTGTATGTTCTCCCTATGACCATGTGGGATTTCACCCATTGCTCCATGTTTCTCCCACTTTACAAAGACATGCAGATTTGTAGGTTAATTGGCTTCTGTAAATATCCCTGGTGTGTAGGATAGTACTAGTGTACAGGTGATCGCTGGTTGGCATCGACTCAGTGGGCCGAAAGGACCTATTCCATGCTATATCTTTAAACTAAATTAAACTAAACTAAGCAAAACTTGTTTTCCAAAGATAGACACAAAAAGCTGGAGTAACACAGCAGGTCAGACAGCATCTCTGGAGAAAAGGAATAGGTGACATTTTGGGTCAAGACCCTTCTTCAGTGAGAGTCAGGGGAAAAGGAAACAAGGTATACTGTGGATGGTGATATAGAGAGATATAGAACAAATTAATGAAAGATATGCAAAAAAAAAAATAATGATCCAGGCCATTGTTAACTGTATGCTAGGTGAAAATGAGTACAAATAATGAGACAAATAAAACCTAATTTGAAGCTGGTACGACTTGTGGGGGAGGGGGATGGAGATAGAGGGGATGCAAGGGTTACATGAAGTTAGAGAAATCTCTATTCACACCATTGGATTGCAAGCAAAATATCAGATGCTGTTCCTCCAATTTGCGTTTGGCATCCAAAGTTTTCCAAAGTCAGGATGCAGTTGAGAAATTTGATATCAATCTATGTTTAAAGATTTTCTAAACTTAAGTAAATATGAGATTTTCCTATTTTGGGTTCTGAGATCCCCACCATCACAGAAACCTGCTTGCAGAAAGACCTATTAACACTACAAGACATTAGGAATCAGCTAAGAGCACTACTGTAGATACAGCAAAAGGATTTGGGGCTTTTACACACCCCAGCTGTAGAGCTGAAAATCTGCTCTCCCAAAATCAGCTGTGTCTGGTCCAGTCCTAACACAACACTGACATCTACCTGTCAATGAGGGTAACTGTGTAGGAAGGCACTGCAGATGCTGGTTTAAACCGAAGATAGACACAAAATGCTGGAGTAACTTAGCGGGACAGGCAACATCTCTGGAGAGAAGGAATGGATGACATTCAGGGTCGAGACTTTTCTTCAGACTAATGTGATGTTTTGGGTCGAGACCCTTCTTCAGACCGATGTGGTTTTCACATCAGTCTGAAGAAGGGTCTTGACCCAAAACATCCCACATTTCTTCTTTCCAGAGATGCTGCCAGTCTCGCTGAGTTGCTCCAGCATTTTTTGTCTAATGAGGATAAATGCCTGGGTATATTATAGAACAGTACAAGATTAATATAATAATATAATAACACAAGATTAATATGGGTATCAGGGGTTATGGGGAGAATGCATTTAGGAGGGAGAGGTAGATCAGCCATGATTGAATGGCAGAGGAGACACGATGGGCTGAATTACTTAATTCTGCTCGTATCACTTATGTCCAAGAGCAGGAGGGCCCTTTTGGCCCACAATGTCTACACCGAACATGACACTAAGTTAAACTAATCTCCTATGCCGGCACATGATCCATATTCCTCCATTCTTAGCAAATCCATATACCACATCCTGTTCACAAATAGCGGTGCAAATCCGGTAGAGTTAAATACTACCTCGTCAAACTAATTTGAATTATTAGGGAAGTTCCAAAATCTGTCATCAACATTGTTATCATGGTTCTTGGTCATCAGTGGGTCTAAATCCCACTGTTAGAGAACACCAACACCAAACAGGACTATGGTTCAAGATGGCAGGTCCCCCTCACCGCTTAAGGGCAGTGCAGGACAGGCAATGAACAGGGACCCCAGCATCCCTGAAATTAGTAAAACATTGGGATCCCGTTGAGATGGGGAGGCCAATGTGATTGCACAATTACAATTAAACACAAAGTATTTAGAAACATAGAAACATGGAAAATAGGTGCAGGAGTAGGCCGTTCGGCCAACCGAGCCAGCACCGCCATTCAATATGATCATGGCTGACCATCCAAAATCAGTACCCCCGTTCCTGCGTTCTCCCCATATCCCTTGATTCCCTTAGCCCTAAGAACTATATCTAACTCTCTCTTGAAAACATCCAGTGAATTGGCCTCCACTGCCTTCTGTGGCGGAAAATTCCCCAGATTCACAACTCTCTGGGTGAAAAGGTTTTTCCGCATCTCAGTCCAAAATGGCCTACCCCTTCTTCTTGAACTGTGACCCCTGGTTCTGGACTCCCCCAACATCGGGAACATCTTTCCTGCATCTAGCCTGTCCAATCCCTTAAGAATTTTATATGCTTATATAAGATCCCCTCATTTTAAATTCCAGTGAATATATGCCTAGTCGATCCATTCTTTCATCATATTTCAGGCCTACCATCCCTGGGAATTACCCTGGTGAACCTACACTGCACTCCCTCAATGGCAAGAATGTACTTCCTCAAATTAGGAAACCAAAACTGCAAGCAAAATGCTGGGAACTATAGGCTGATGAGCTTAACATCTGTAATTGGTAAGTTAATGAAGAGTATTCTGAGGGATAGGATATACAGGCATTTGGACGGGCAAGAGCTGCTTAGAGATAGTCAGCATGGTTTTGTACGTGGGAGGTCGTGTCTCACAAATCTGATTGGTTTCTTTGAAGATGTGAGCAAAAAGTTTGTTGAGGGCAGATGTTGAGTGCATGGACTTCAGTAAGGCGTTCAACAAGTTTCAACATGGTAGGCTGCTCTAGAAGGTTAGATCAGATGCGATCCTAGTAGGGATGGCTGAATGGATAATAAATTGGCTCCATGGAAGGAAGCAGAGGGTAATGGTGGAAGGTTGCTTCTCAGACTGGATGCCTGTGACTATTGGTGTGCCTCAGAGTTCGGTGCTGGGCCCGTTACTTTTTGCCATCTACATCAATGAAGGGCAAGATTAGCAAGTTTACTGATGATACAAAAGTTAGTGGTTTTGCAGATAGTGAAGATGGTCGTGAACGATTATAACAGGTGGGCGGAGGGATGGTTGATGGAATTTAATACAGAGAAGTGTGAGGTGTTGCATTTTGTGTTGTCGAAAAAGGGCAGGACCTACACAGTAAATGGTAGGCCTCTGGGCAGTGTTGTAGAGCAGAATGATCTAGGAGTACAGGTGCATAGTTCCTTGAAGGTCGAGTTGCAGGTAGATACAGTGGTCAAAAAGGCCTTTGGCACTTTGGCCTTCATCAGTATTGGGTGTAGAGGTTGTGAGGTCATGTTGCAGTTGTATAAGACATTGGTGAGACCGCATTTAGAATATTATGGGCGCCATGTTTTAGGAAAGATATTGTCAAGCTTGAAAGGGTTCAGAAAAGATTTACGAGGATGTGCCTAGACTAGAGGGTGTGAACTATAGGGAGAGGTTGAGTAGGCTGGATCTCTATTCTATGGAGCGCATGTTTCTAAGTTTCTATGTTTCTAGGATGAGGGGAGATCTTATAAAGGTATACAAAATCATGAGAGGAATAGATCGGGTAGATGCACAGAGTCTTTTGCCCAGAGTAGCGGGGAATCAAGGACCAGGGGGCATAGGTTCAAGGTGAAGGGGAAAAGATTTAATAGGAATCCGAGGGGTAACCTTTTCACACCAAGGGTGGTGGGTGTATGGACTAAACTGCCAGAGGTAGTTGAAGCTGAAACTATCCCATCATTTATGAATCAGTTAAACAGGTACATGAATAGGACAGGTTTGGAGGGATATGGACCAAACGCAGGCAAGTGGGACTAGTGCAGCTGGGACATTGTTGGCTGGTGTGGGTGAGTTGGGCCGAAGGGCCTGTTTCCACACTGTATCGTTCTATGGCTCTATGACAATACTCCAGTTGTGGAATCACCAGGGCCCTGTACAACTGCAGTAGGATCTCCTTGTTCCTATGCTCAAATCCTCTTGCTATGAAGGCCAGCATGCCATTGTACCTGCATGCTTACTTTCAGTGACTAATGTACAACTTGTGCTGTCACACCAGGAAAAGTGCTCAACCAAGAAAACCAAACCCAAAGCCAAAGTACACTGTAAATTGATTAAACAAACTTTAATTCCCTCTGGCTTTACATTTCAGTCCCCCTCTTCTCTCCTTATCTGACACCATTTTGTCTCCTTTAAATCTCAAGCCTTTGTCACTCTCTCCACCCACTTGCCAGTCAACCCCTCTCAACCACTTTCACTTGCCAAGTTTTGCCCCATCCCTACCACTTCTTTCCAGCTTACTCCCCTTTAATCCATCAGTCTGAAGAAAGGCCCTGACCCAAATTGTTGCGTCTATTTCCTCCACAGATTCTGTTTGACCCATTGAGTTCCTCCGGTTGTTTGTTTCGTGCTTAGAAGCAGGAGTGAACCACTCATCTTTGCTTTGTGGTTCAGTCGTCACCACTGAACCAACCTTCGGTTTAGTTTAGTTCACGGTTTAGTTCAGAGATACAGCGCAGAAACTGGCCCTTTCTCCACTGAGTCCGCACCGACCAGCAATCCACGTGCACTAACACTATCCTACACATACTAGGGATCATTTACATTTTATACCAAGCTAAATTAGCGTACAAACCTGCACGTGTTTGGAGTGTCGGAGGAAAGTGAAGATCTTGGAAAAAAATCCACGTAGGTCACGGGGAGAACGTACAAATTCCGTTCAGACAAATATCCATAGTGGGGATCAAATCTGGGTCTCTGGCGCTGTAAGGTAGTTGCACTACCGCTGTGTCTCCGTGCCACCCATTAGCTTTCTCATTGACTTTCCTTGCTGCCCTAGACCCCACTGTGGTTCTAATAGATGTGGAGTTTCACACTGAATATGTTTGATGTCTCAGTGCCGCAGCAGTAGAGTTACTGCCTTACGATGACAGAGACCCGGGTTTGATCTTGACTACAGGTTTAAGTAATTAAAAAGTTTGTACGTTCTACCCATGACCTGCGTGGGTTTTCTTCGAAACCTCAGTTTCCTCCCACACGTCAAAGATGTACAGGTTTGTAGGCTAATTGGCTTGGTAAAATTGTAAATTGTCCCTGCTGTGTATAGGATAGCGTTAGCGTGCAGGGATCGTTGGTCGGCGTGGACTCAGTGGGCCGAAGGGCCTGTATGCTGCATCCCTAAACTAAACGAAACTAAAGACTTCACCTCCACAGCTCTGTGGCAAGATGTGGTTACAATTGCCCACTGAGACCTCTGCATTTAACCTCGGGGAGAATCCATTCTGGTTACATCATGTCATGTCATTGAAATACTCCAGTGTTGCAAAACTGCATTTCAGAGTTTAAACAACAAGTGAAGCAATATATATTAGTAATATATTATCCCCAGGCATGTGGTAAAGGCGCAGAACTCCACAAACCAGGGACAATAAATAGTCGTAATCTCTAGTTTAGTTTAGAGATGCAGCGCGGACAGGGTCTTTAGGCCCACCGAATCCACACTAACCAACGATCACCCTGTGAACTGGTTCTATCCTACACACTAAGGACAATTTACAGAAGTCAACCCTTAACCCACAAACCTGCACATCTTTGGAATATGGGAGGAAACTGGAGCACCCGGAGAAAACCCACACAGTCAAAGGGAGAATGTACTGTACAAACCATGCACAGACAGCACCCGTTGTTAGGGTCGAACCTGGGTCTCCGGCGCTGCAAGGCAACAACTCTACTGCTGCACACAGTACCGCCAATGGACAGAAATACGTAGCATGACATGAGGCCATTCAACCCATTTGCCTATGCTACCTGTCTCCATGTTACCTGGCCATCGCATAACTTCACTGGGGTCAGAGCTGGCCTTTGAAAGCAGGACTGGAGGTTCACCTAAACCAAAATGAGCTGAGAATCATTGCAATTTTGCTGTTCATCTGGCCTTTCACACTCTGGAAATCAATCCACCTCCAGTTAAGTTATAGAGCACAGAAACAAGCCATTCAGCCGAAACCCTCCATGCTGACCCATCTAAAAATAGTCCCATTTTCCTGTAATTGGCTCATATCCCTCTATAGCTTTCCTATCCATGTACCTGTCCAAATTACTTTTAAACATTGTAATTGTACCTGCTTCTGCTGCTACCTTTGGTTAACTTCTGTCATTGGCGGGGTCAGTGTTGGCCTTAGAAAGCAGGATTGGTAGAACACACTACAACACGGTGGCATAGCAGTAGAGCTACAGGTTTACGGCGCTTGTCTGTATGGAGTTATACGTTCTCCCCGTGACCTGCGGCGGTTTTCTCCGAGATCTTCGGTTTGCACCCACACTCCAAAGACGTACAGGTTTGTAGGTTAATTGGGTTGGTATAAACGATTACAAAATTGTCCCTATTGTGTGTAGAGTATTGTTAATGTGTGGGGATTGCTGGTTGATGCGGACTCGGTGGGACAAATGGCTCGTATCTTTAAACTGAACTATACACCAAGCTGAGAAGCTGGCATGACTTTTCCATCCTGGTACTCTCTCGGTCCTCTCCAGCTCAGAGTGCGGCCAACAGCAGGAAGGTTTCTGGGCTGATGCCAATGTAAGATCCACGGGCCCTTACACCTCTTCACTCATGGAGCTGTACTGAGGCCACTGCTCAGAGCTGCAACGTCAAAGAGGGGTGGAGCGGGGGGCATGTTTCAGCCACTGGGCACCAAGATCCAGCATTACATTGATGCCAATGGATATCAGGTAAATGATTGTAGTTGCTCGCAAAGGATGCTCAAATGTACACAGGATATTGAGTGGAAAGAGTTATTCTGTGGCCCCACTTTATCTTCATGAGTGGGTACCAATATCATTGGGCTTCACTCTGACCAATGCTAAGAGGATCAATGGATATGACTATGATCACAAGCTAAGCAAGTCATCGGGTCTCACTTTGACCCCAGGTAATGAGGTGAATGGGTATCGACATGACCATGACCAATGGATTCAATAGGTCCTTCTGTGACTGCCAGGTCATTGTTAATTGGACTTCAGTGACCCTGGCCATTTAAGTTAATGGATATCACTGTGACACTAGGCCAATGAAATCTGAAAGAAGGAACTGCAGATACTGGTTAACACTGAAGATAGACACAAAATGCTGGAGTAACTCAGCGGATCAGGCAGCATCACCGGAGAAAAGGAATAGGTCAATTCAGGTCTAGACCCTTCATCAGAATCACGTGCTGCAGGTCTGTTGAGGGTTCGAGCCGAAACATCACCCCGGGGTCTCCAGACTCCCCAAACGGAAATATGAGGTGCTGTTCCTCCAATTTCCGGTGCTGCTCGCTGTGGCCATGGAGGAGAATTAGATCCTTGAGTAGGTCGTACGGATGGGAGGGGGGAGTTGAAGTGCTTCAAGTCAAGAAGGTTTAATTGGCAATTGATCACCGAACGGAGGTGTTGAAAAACAATAAAACTCTCGTGAACCTGACCACTATAGGTCAATGATCTAACACTTTGACTCCAATAGATGAGGTTGGAATGAGATGCAGGTGAACCTCAGTCGCACCAGCAACTCCTGCTTGGGTCCTTGCGGAGTCGAGGGGGGAGGTAAAGGGTCAGTGTTGCATCTCTTGCGGTTGCAAGGGAAAGTGCCCGGGGAGGGGGTGGACCGAGAGGGAAGGGAAGAATTGACAAGGGAGTTATGGAGGGAGCGGTCTTTGCGGAAGGCAGATATGGGGGGAGATGGGAAGATGTGGCCAGTAGTGGGGTCACGTTGGAGGTGGCGAAACTGACGGAGGATTACTTTTTGTATGTGACGGTTGGTGGGGTGAAAGGTGAGGACTAGGGGGACACCTCCGCTCGGTTCAACTCCCCCTCCCACTCCGTCTCCGACCTCTCTGTCCTGGGTCTCCTCCATGGCCACAGCGAGCTGCACCGGAAATTGGAGGAACAGCACCTCATATTCCGTTTGGGGAGTCTGCATCCCGGGGGCATGAACATCGAATTCTCCCAATATTGTAGATCCTTCCTTGCTGTCTCCTCCCCTTCCTGGGCCCCCCTGCTGTCTCCTCCCATTCCCCAGCCTTCTGGCTACTCCTCCTTTTCCCTTTCATGTCCCCACTCACCCCCGCCCCCGATCAGTCTGAAGAAGGGTTTCGGCCCGAAACGTTGCCTATTTCCTTCGCTCCATAGATGCTGCTGCACCCGCTGAGTTTCTCCAGCTTTTTTGTGTAACCTTCGATTCTCCAGCATCTGCAGTTCCCTCTTAAACATTGTTAATTGGACTTCAGTGACCCTGGCCATTTAAGTTAATGGATATCACTGTGACACTAGGCCAATGAAATCTGAAAGAAGGAACTGCAGATACAGGTTAACACTGAAGATAGACACAAAATGCTGGAGTAACTCAGCGGATCAGGCAGCATCACCGGAGAAAAGGAATAGGTCAATTCAGGTCTAGACCCTTCATCAGACTCACGTGCTGCAGGTCTGTTTGAAGGGTCTCGAGCCGAAACATCACCTATTTCTTTTCTCCAGAGAGGCTGCCTGACCCGTGGAATTTGTCATTTTCTGTCTATGCCAATGAAACCAATGGGTATCACTTAACCCCAGGTCAATTAGATCCTTGTGTAACTGTACCATCCCAGGCCACCAAGGTCAAATGTTTCAAGTCAAGAATGTTTAATTGGCAAATGGATCAGGAACGGAAAAATGAAATTCAATAAAACTCTTCGTGAACTTGACCACTAAGGTCAATGATTAACACTTTGACTCCAATCCAATGAGGTTAATGGGTATTTATGTGACCCTAATTCAGTGGGTCAGCAGCCTCCTCCCCATTGTTGTGGCTACATCGAGCTGGGAGTTCTGCAGTCAGTGTTGCTGCCCTTGTCCCTGGCATGGGTGGGCATGGGTGGGCTCGATGTGTTGTAGATGCTGGTGGGAACAGTCACAGCATGTGCTGCAGTTGGTCAATGTCCAAACATTCTTGTATCTACTTTTGTGAGTGGGCAGCTCAGGAACTGGTTTTCATTGTGTGGCCTAGGCTATTTTGGTCCAGTACTTTCTGTGCTGTGCAGCCGATGTATCGAAGGTGAAGGAGTATTATGCAATGCACAATGACTTCACTGCATGTCCATATAAATTCACCCTTTCGGGGAGTGTCGACAGTGTCAGAGGATCTTGCTTCCAATATGGCGAGGCGGTTGCTCCCATCTCTGTTCCTGGCCCTCTCAGCTGCTCTGGGTAAGTACCAGTCTCTTTTTGTTGGGGATCTGCGATCGGACAGATTCAAAGTGATGTGGGTCCATCCGTCAATGTGTGAACTATAGCTTGGTTGTTTCCCACATCTGTGGTACAGCAAACCATCCATATCCAGACAGTCTCAACCAACTGGCCATTTCCCTCCATAGATGCTGCTGAGCCGTTAAGTTCCTCCAGTGGTCATTGAGTCATAGGGTGATACAGCCGGAAAACAAGCCCTTCGGCCCATCTTACCCACACCGACCAACATGTCCCATCTACACTAGTTCCACCTGCCTGCGTTTGGCCCATATCCCTGCAAACCTGTGTTATCCATGTATCTGTCTAACTGGTTCTTAAATGTTGGGATAGCCCCTGCCTCAACTACCTCCTCTGGCAGTTTGTTCCATACACCCACTACAATTTGTGTGAAAAGGTTACCCCTCAGATTCCTATTAAATCTTTTCCCCTTCACCTTAAACCTATATCCTCTGCTATTTTTCCTGAAAATTCCAGTGTCTGCTGTCTCATGTGTCTCTATGATCCCATCTATCTCTTCAAGAAACTCAGAAGTCCAGGGAGCTCTGCCAATCTGCCTTCTCTCTGCTGGTCTGGGATCATCCTTTACGTCTTTCAATACTCTCTCTCCACACTTTGAATCCACCAGAATCTGGGGACCAGAACTTTGAGCCATCTCGCAGTGGTGGGACCAATAGCCCTTCCTTCAGGACAATATTCCTGGGTCACTGATCTGCCCTCTACAAACAACCATCCAGTCTGCTTGATTCATGTTGACACGTGTGGACCCCATGGGCTGAGGGTGTCTCTGCCCTCACCCACCCCCCCCCCCCCCCCCCCCCCCTTCCCCCCCCCCCCCACCTTTTCTCTCCCCTGGGATTCCCATCTTCCACCAAGCGTGCAGCATTTTTCTGAACAGGGACGTCGTCGGTGACCTCAAAATTGAGACCCATTTTAAAGTGACAGGCCTGTCACCCACGACATCCCTGTTCAGAATGTCCTGTGACGTATCATTCCACTCAGGTGTGGGAGATTCTAGGTCATAGCCTCAGAATTAAAGGACGTTCTTTTTGGAAGATGAGGAGAAATTTATTGTCAGAGGGTAGTGAATCTGTGGAATTCTTTGGAGGCCAAGTCAGTGGATGTTTTTAAGGCAGGGATCAATAGATTCTTCATTAGTCAGAGGTTATGGGGGAAAGGCAGGAGAATGGGATTAGGAGGGAGGAATAGATCAGCCATGGTTGAATGGCGGAGTAGACTTGATAGGCCGAATGACCTAATTCTACTATCACTTATGAGTATTAACTGTTCTGCTCCTGTTACCTGGGTTTCTGCACAAGGTGGGTAATTGAGCCTCCCTGCAGAGCACCAGCAGAATGGCTGGGTCAACACCAGCAGATACGTTAATCAATACCAGCAGACAGGTTGATCATCACCAACAGACAGGGTGATTCATGAGCAGCAGCCCACAGACACTGCAGACTTCATAAAGGATCATCTGTTGAATGTGGAGGCTGGTAGGTCGGAAGGTAAAAAACAGCAGTCTCTATAATTTCATTTGTCCGGGAGGAGAGGGAGTGAGAGGGCGGGTGCATGAAATAGATGAGGTGCTGACAAAGGATGCCTGTAGTCAGTGACAGGTTTATTTCTGAATCGTGTCTCCATTAAAATATAAATGGTTTGCATTTAAGTTTTAATTTGCTACAGGAAGCACTCTGCGTCAATATTAAGTTTTGTGGATGACAATGCTCGACATTCTTGATTAGCACAGGTGTCAGAGTTTATGGGGAGAAAGCAGAAGCATGGAGTTAGGAGGGGGAGATAGATCAGCTGTGAGTTATGGAGTTAGGAGGGAGAGATAGATCAGCTTGATATGGGTCAAACACAGCCAATTGGGACTAGCTTAGTTGGGACATCTTGTTCAGCATGGTCAAGTTGGAATGAAGTGCTTGCGTCCATGTTGTATAACTCTATGATGCTTTGACTCTATGACTCCACAAGATGAAGGTTACAAGCTTGATTTGTGCCGTTGCTTACAAAATAATATTTTGCCATTTTGTTATTTTTATGTTTATAATTTCATGTGAAATGATTGCAACCTCCAGCATGTTACTAGAACAGGACACCATGTCCCTGGTTTCTCAACCCAATGTTCACTCATGGAGAGCAGTTTCCTGTATCTTCTCCCAGGGACAACCATGGGACTGTTTGCTAGAGTTTTTGCTTGCCCTTTAATGTGAGTAGGATTGTGTGACCCTCTTCCTCATCGTGTGTGACTGTGCACTGGAGGAAGTCCATGCCAGATCCACACACCTCGGCCTCAGGCAATGTCAGACTAAAAGGCTGCAGTCTTGCTTCTGAGACTTCAGAGATGTACTGAAACGTAGCTATTGCTTCCACCAAAGTCGACTAATTGCTGTACTGGGCGGGACTGGTTCATTTTCCTGATATTCTGGCTGCTTATCTCAACCAGGATAAGCGTAACAGGTTATTTAAGCAATGTGTTCCTAATGAGGGTCCTTCCTATGCTAACTCGGGCTTCCTCTGGTGTAGTGTAAGTCAAGTCGAGTTGATAGTTGTAGTCATAGAATCATAGTGTCATACAATGTGGAACCAAGCCCTTCCATTCAACTTGCCCACGCCAAACAACATGCCCCATCTACACTTGTCGCACCAGCCTGTGTTTGGCCCATATTCTTCTAAACCTATCCTATCCATGTACCTCTCTAAAGTCTATTAAACATTGTGATTGTACCTGCCCCAATTACCTCCTCTGGGAGCTTGTTCCATGCACCCACCACCCTTTGTGCCATATGCACGTATGGTGAGGTACAGGTACAATTACATGTAAGCTTCACAGGCACATAGACAACACACTAAAACTTAACATACACATGTTACAGATAAATTACAAATAAATAATGCAGAAAAAAAAGGATAATGCAAAAAAAAAGATGTTTGTCACAAGAATGATTCAACGTTTCGTCCTCAATGCCCATTGTTACCTGACAACCAAAAAAGTCTCGACAGATGTTACCTTTTTGTAAAGTTCTTCCACTTTTGTTCCAGATTAGATCTACAGTTTTCCCACAGACCTGGGTTTGTCCTCACCTCAGGTAAACAATTTGTACTTTCTCCTGAGACCACGTGTTAGTGTAAAACTCAGATCTATTATTGGTAGACAAAAATGCTATGAACTCAGCGTGAGGCAAATATGAAGCGAAGGAAATAGGCAACGTTTCGGGTCAAGACCCTTCTTCAGATTCAAATAGATCTATTATTGTATGGGTTAAAAATGACCTTGCAATGTGCTGAACTGCTATGTGAATGCAAATTCTTCTCCTGTCTCTCTATCAGCTCCCTCTGTCGTGGCCCAAATATGCTTAAACAGGCAGTAATGCAAATAAAATCAGTATAAGCAGTAATCTATTTATTTCGCCAGGCGGGTGTGGTAAAACTCTTAACAGTATGCTGATAACAGACTATGCAGAGAAGTCCCACAGAAATGGACAATGATTTCAGTACTTGTATATATGCCCCTTGACTCGACGATTCAGCAATACATTATCTATAAAGTTTAGTACAGCCTCTTGCTTCTTAAGATTGACAGATCCTTAAGATTGACAGCGTCAGAAGATTGACGGGGTGGAAGATCGCAACCTTCACGTGGTCCGCCCTGTTTCGACTAATGCAATCAACTTGACATGCACAAACAGAAGATCAAATAGAACAAGTAGCCCTACAACTTTAGGCTGTGCACGCCACACGAACGAAGACGAAGATTGACAGAAGATTGACAGGTTCTTCTGATAGAGGAAGGGTTAGCCATATATGGTTATATGAGACGGTTATATTTCTGCAGAACAAGCATTTTGTTTTTTTCTACTTATGATGCACATCATAATCTTGTGGAACAAGGGTTAGTTCCTATGTTTATGTTATAGAGGAGACATTCGTGAAACTTGTGCTTGTTATCTCGCTTATGTTATTGGAAAGAGAACATCAACAGTCTGCTAACTTTGTTAATGTACTGAAAGCAAAGGTTAGTGCATTTCCCTGGCCTTGCAATGTAATAGAAGAAGGTTGAGGCTTGTCTTAGTTTCATCGGAATCCATTTTGTATTTTTAAATCATTATTAACTTTCACATCTTGATCCCTAAATAGCAGGTCAATTGTTACAAAATGACTGGGATTGTGAGAGTAGGTCACAGGTTCAAGGGGAATGCCTGAACTGTCTGGGTTCAAAGGGTGTGTTTTCCACCCTTCTCCTTGGTAAGGCCTCACCTCCAGCTTCCTGGAATCTTCTAGGTGATCCAGGGCAGGTTCACAGCTTGCTCACCCACTCACTGTGTTCCCAATCAAGGCACTGGTCCGACGTAGAAGGCTGAACCTCTTTCACTCTCCACTGACCCCCTCACCCTCTAGATTCTACAGCCATTTAAGTCCATATGACACAGCCCCGCTAAGTTACTCAGATGTTAGACGCGTCATTAAGTGGAGATCATTAAATATTTGAAAGATCGAGGATTTGAGGGATGTAGGGAACACAGAAGGGGTGTTGAGGCCAGTGTAGATCAGGCTGTGGTCATAGTGAATGGTGGGACAGGCTTGAAGGGCTGAATGGCGTTCTCCTGCTTTCTTTCATGTGTTATCTAGCTCAAGCCCAATTTGTCTCGTCTTCCAATCAATCCCAACCTTAAATGTCATAGTCATAAAGCTCAAAAACAGGTAATTTGGTCACCATAAACATGCTGATCTCTTTATTCATCCATACAGATCCCATGTTTCTGCATTACGACTATATATGTTTATGCCTTGCTATTTGTGTCTAAATGTTGCATAAATGTAGTGATCTTATCTGATTCCACCATCTCCTCCAGCATCAAGTTCCAGATATCAATCATTCTATGAAAATGTTTCACAGATCCCTTTTTCTCTTTCCCCTCGCCTTAAAGCTAAGCCCCTTTGTTTTTAATTCTCCTACTCTGGGTAACAGATTCTACCTAACCTACCAACTCTATCAATGCCTCCTATAATTTCATATACCCCATCAGTCAACCCTCAGCTACTATCACTCCACAGAAAGAAAGTCCAGCCTTGCAAATCTCTCCCCATAACAATTTTCCAATCCAGGCAACATCTTGGTGAATCTCCTCTGCACTCCCTTTAGAGCAACCAGAATCACGCACAACACCCCAACCAGTGCAGTCCTAGCAGTGTTTTGTAAAATTGCCGCATAACATGATGCTCTGATCAACAAAGGCAAGCATGCCATGTGAATTTTTCACCACCCTGTCCACTATCCTGTTACTTTCAAGGTGCTCTGGACGTGAACACCAAGGTCCCTTTGTTCATCAACATTCCCTCGCACTCTAGATTTACTGTATATATCCTACATCTAATGTGACTTCCCAAAATACATCAACTCACATTGACTATGCCAGAGCTCTGCTCAAACTTCCACCTGATCTGTAAACTGATGTCTCCTTAGTCAACCTTCCTCATTGTCCACAACACCTACAACCTTTCTGTCACCTGTAATCATTCATCTTTCATTCACTTCAAAGTTCTCAATTTATATAATAAATAACAAGGTTCACAACTCTGATCCTGTGATATACTGCACAGATTTACAATAAAAACACATCTTTCCACCACCACCCTCTGCCTCCTATCACCATTTATCAAATTTACATTAGATTCTTTGAACCTTAACCTTCTGGACCAGCCTGCCATGCAGGACCTTATTAAATGTCACCCTAAACCAATACAGACAAGAGCTACCACCTTGCAAGATACAAGGAAATGGCCCATATCGCTCCAAACCTATTCTATCCATGAAGGTGTCTAATTGTTGCAGAGGAGTATTTGCAAAGAGGATGCAGACACATTTCTGAGAGATTGGAAGATTGAGGACAATGGGGAATTGGCAGAAAGGAGAAATTGAGGCCTGGGGTAGATGGGCCTCGATCATATTGAATGGCAAGGATCTTGATGGGTCGGGTATCCTATTCCTGGCTCCTAGGTCCTTGTAATGTTCTGATGTTCCAGCAGGCCTCCAGGCAACTCCGACCCTCCTGCAACACCCCGAGGTGATGAGACTCCAGAAGGGAATGACGGCAGAGATGCAATGCACCATGAAGAACTACAGTGTAGAGGCCACCACAGTCTACTGGGACCGGCTGGTGCCGGGGGACAAGAGGCGGTGGCTGCTGACTCACTCCGTCTACAACTACATCACCAAGTCGCACGTCATCTCTGATCACATTCACTCATCCAGGGATCTGGCCAGTAACAGCTTCGTCCTGACCATTGTTGGAGTCCAGCCCAGTGATGCTGCCATTTACACATGCAGTGTGTGGGGCTCGGTTTACGGAGAAGGAACCCAGCTGATCATAAGCAGTAAGTAAGCATTTGATTACCTGAGCACCTTGGCACTTGGCAGCCCCTGGTGTTAACTCAGTTCAGTCCTAGTTTATTGTCACGCGTACCGAGGTACAGTGAAAATCTTTTGTGGCGTGCTATCTAGTCAGCAGAAAGACAATACATGATTACAATTGAGCCATTTACAGTGCATATCTAGATACATAATAAGGGAATAACGTTCAGTGCAAGGAAAAGCCAGTAAAGTCCGATCAAAAATAGTCTGAGGGTCACAATGAGGTAGAGAGTAGTTCAGGACTTCTCTCAAGTTGTGGTCAAATGATTCAGTTGCCTGATAACAGCTGGGAATAAACTGTCCCTGAATCTGGAGGTTTGCTTTCACACTTCTATGCCATTGTGCCCGATGGGGGAGGGGAGAAGGGAATGGCGAGGGGGCAACTCACTGCACTGAGCCATTCACACGATATGTCCACTGCACTAAATCATTCATTCTGTCTCTGTTAGGAAAATGATCCATGAACTGATGAAAGTCGAATAGGAAGGATGGTGGGAAGTTGGAAAAGGTGCAGAAGATATTCACATGGATGTTGCCTGGATTTGTGGGCTTGTGTTAAAGGGCCAGGCAGTCTAGCTTGGGACTTAGTTATTTTGGGCGTAGGAGTCTGTGGGGTGTCCTTAGGACAGGTTGTTTCCACTAGTGGGAGAGTCTATGACCAGAGACCATAGCCTCAGAATAAAAGGACATACCTTTAGAAAGGAGATGAGGAGGAATTTCTTTAGCCAGAGGGTGGTGAATCTGTGGAATTCATTTCCACAGAAGGCTGTGAAGGCCAAGTCAATGGATATTTTTAAGGTGGAGTTTGACAGATTCTTCATTAGCAAGGGTGTCAGGGATTAAGGGAGAAGGCTGGAGAATGTGGTTGAGAGAGAGACAGATCAGCCATGATTGAATGGCGGAATAGACTTGATGGGCTGAGTGACCTAATTCTGCTCCTATAACATGAATTTATGAAGGACTACGAGATCATAAAGGACATGGATAAAGTGAATGCTCACAATCTTTTTAACCAGAGGAAGATATAGAAGTGAATACAATTACATCTATCAAAATACATTTGGAAAGATATATGGACATGAAGGGTTTTGAAGAATATAGGCTAAATGTAGACTAATGGGATGTCCAGCATGCCAATTTGATCGATAAAGACAAGGCTTCCATAAGGTATACCTCTACGACTATGATAGGGGTACATTGCTGAAGATGATTGGGTTATGACCAACATATCCAGATCCGACAGGAGGAGAAATTTCCAATGACCTCCACAGGGTGGAGAATCAATTCCAATGTTGTCAGAAGACTGAGAGGTGAGAGGTTTGCACAAAGCTGGGTGTCAGGGTGGGCCTTGAGCCAGAATGCAGGGAAGCTCCAGATTGATGTGGACCGGTTGAGGGTATGAGCAGAGAGAGGGACGATCAGGGGGATGTAGATCAGCAGGAGATAATCCACTCAGTGGCAATAATAGGAAGACAGACAAGGAAAACTGGAAAACTCAATGCAGCATCTCTGGTGGAAAGGATTATGTGATGTTTCGGGTTGCGACCTTTCTACAGACTGAGAGTTAGGGGAAAGGGGAACGAAAGATACAGACAGTACTTAGCACAAAAGAATGAAAGATAAGCAGAAAGCAACAATAATTAAATAAATGTGGCGCCCACAATCATTGACTGTGGGATAGGTTAATACAGGTTAATACGAGATAATACAGGCAGTGGAACTCAACAGGATGACAGTAAAACTAGTGTGATAACTAGGATGGGAGAGGGATGCAGAGAAAGGAAATGCAAGGTTACTTGAAGCTAGAGAAATTCATATTCATACCGCTGGTTTATTGGCTGCCCAAGCTAAATAAGCGCTGCAGTTCCTCCAATTTATGTTTGGTCTCACTCTGACAATGAAAGAGGCCCAGGACTGAGAGGTCAGTGTAGGAATGGGAAGGGGAGTTAAAGTGTTTGACAACCGGGAGATCATGTAGGCCGAGGCGGGCTGAACTAAGTCCTGAAACGTCACCTATTCCTTTTCTCCAGAGATGCTGCCTGACCTGCTGACTTACTCTAGCTTCTTACTGCACCCGTCTTCTGTTTAAATCAGCATCTGCAGTTCCTCCCTACATAATAATAGGAAGGTTGATAGACTGGTAAAGGGGAGGTGCAACAAGACCTGGTGCAACGCACCCATGTGCATTGTTGCTGATGGTGCAAGCTTGTTGCAGGTGCAGCGAGTGGCAGGGAGGCAAATGGTCTGATGGCTTCAGAATGAGATGATTGGACTAATGGAGCAGGGATGCTTTGCTGCCATCTCTCAGGATCATTGAGAGATGAGCATTATGGACAGGATATTCTACTTCTCCAAACAACATCATTATAATGGAAGTTCTACTTGCTGCATTTACCTTTGCCAGATGTCTGCCCATCAGAATATCTGTGGGGTTAGAATGACTAGGATCTGCCAAAGTGAAGGTTTTAAGGTTGTTTAGTTTAGAGATACAGCGCGGAAACAGGCCGTTCGGCTCATCGAGTCCGCACCGACCAACGATCCCCACACATTAACACTACCCTACACACACCCATGGACAATTTACACCAAACCAATTAACCTGCAAACCTGTACGTCTTGGGAGGAAACCAACACGGGGAGAACATACAAACTCCGCACAGATAGCACCCGTAGTCAGGATCAAATATGGGTCCCTGGCACTGCAACCGCTGTAAGACTGCTGTGCCCAATGCACTGGGACCAAAATTGTGTTCAGTATTCTAGGTGTGGCCTCGCCAACACCCTGTATAATTGCAACAAACTTCCGTACTTTTAAACTCCAATTTTCTATGCAATGAAGGCATTCACGCAATTTGTCTTCATTACTACTTGTGTGATCTGCCAGTTAACTTGTATTGATTCGTGCATTATAACACCGCCATCCCTTTAAACTTCATTTATTTGCAATTGCTCAACATTAAAATGTTCTTAAGGTGGCACGGGATTGAGTGTTTGCGTGCTCTTCCTAGAGAGACTACTAAACCTTAAGAATTGAATGTTTGCAGTCTGGTCATCCCATAACAGGAAGGATAGGTATGTTTTGGGAAGGGTGCAGAAAAAGTTTTCCAGCTACCACCTAGATTAGCAGGTATTAGCTATAAGGAGAGGTTGGACTAACGTGGATTTCTTTCCCTGGAGATTCGGAAGTTGAGGGGAGATCTGATAGAAGCACATCAAAACTTTCTTCATTAA
Source organism: Leucoraja erinaceus (assembly GCF_028641065.1). Lineage (NCBI taxonomy): Eukaryota > Metazoa > Chordata > Chondrichthyes > Rajiformes > Rajidae > Leucoraja > Leucoraja erinaceus. The sequence continues at coordinate 16,480,089 of NC_073384.1, read as the reverse complement.
TATATAGAGGACCCTACTGAAGGTTGCAACACTGGACCTCCTCTTAGGAACTGTGGTAGGGCAAGTGGCGGGAGTGCCCGTGGGGGAGAACTGTGAGAGCAGTTGCCATAATTCCCTTTCACAGTAGTTACGGAGAAAGATAGGAGTGGTCCTCAAATTAAAGTCTTAAATAGGGCTGAAGCTGATTTTGATGCCCTTCGGCTGAAACTTGCAGATGTTGGGGACATGCTGAACTTTGTAAGCCTTCTGAGGAAGTAGAGGCATTGATGTGCTTTCTAGGAGATGTGCGGGTTCCGTTTCTTTACATAGAGAGTGGTGGAGGCATGGCTGCCAGAGGTGGTGGTGGAGGTAGATTCAATAATGTTGTTTAAGATTATTTTAGACAGGCACATGGTTATGTATGTAATGGAGGGATATGGATCCCTTGCAGGCTGAGGAGATTAGTTTATCTTGGTATCATTTTCACCACAGACTGAGAGCTTAAGGGTTTTGTGCTGTATTGTTCTGTGTTCCATGTTCTATGTCCCTCAGCTGAAACTAGCAGCAGTTTGTTTGATACTGTTCTGTGCAACTATAATATCTTGGGCGCATCAAACTGTCACCTGCAGATAGGCACAAAATGCTGGAGTAACTCAGCAGATTTGGCAGCATATCTGGAGAAAAGGAATCAGTGACACTTTTGGTCGAGACACTTGTTCAGACAGAGAGCCGGAGAGGTGGGAACTCGAGAGATGAAGAGGTACAGAACAACTCAGAGCCGGTAATGATGACTCAAGAAAGATGGTGTCCACAATGGTCCATTGTTGGCTTGAAAGAGATGACAATGAAATGATACAAACAGTGAAACTAGCAGGATCTCTAGGGTGGGAGAGGGACAGAGAGAGAGAGGGAAGGCAAGGGTTACTTGAAATTAGAGAACTCCCTGCTCAAGCAAAATATTAGGTGGTGTTCCTCCAATTTGCGTGCGGTTTCAGTCTGACCTGCAGGTGTTGATGGGGAGGGAGACAAACAGTTGGATGCATTTTGTAAGCTTCAGAATGATCATTAAGGTCATTGCTATTTTTTCCTCTAAGATACAAATTCTCCGATCCTCATCCAATCCCCGAGGCTGGAGCGTGTCACTGAGGGTCACACAGCACGGCTACGGTGCTCCATGGAGAACGCTGAAGTGGGAAACACTGACGTCCACTGGTACCGAGAACTACCCGGGCAGGACATGGAGTGGGTTTTAACACACGAGGCAGGAGGCAGCATACGAAGGAGACCAGGCTTCACTGAGCGGTTCCAGCCGTTCAAAGACGTCTCAAACAGCAGCTTCATCCTGACGGTCACAAACGTGATGCTCAATGACTCTGCTGTCTATTACTGCACAGTGTGGGGAGATATCAGCGAGAACGGGACCCAGGTCATTGTGATCAGCAGGGACATCGACAGGAATGTGACTCAAGTGAAGTCAACCAGTGGAGAGAAATCCAAGGTTGAGTATGACCTGAATGAAATCAATGAGGTGACATCTTGGAATTATCCAAATGTGACTGACGATGAACTGAACAGAAATGCTTCCAAACAAACTCCAGGCACCGAAGAAGTAGCTTGGACAGGGAATGAGCAAAACCTAACAAGTGGAAAGAATTTAGCGAGCGAGGACGAGTTCAGCAGGCCAATATTTTGGATTGTCAAAGAGCTGGATGGAACTAATGGAAAGATATCCACGATTGGAAATGATATGAATGGAGAAGGTGGAGAGAGACCCCGAAGTGGGACTGAGCTGAAGTTATCCAGCGATGAATCAGAAAAAAATACAACCAATGGAGGCATTTCCAGGAGTGAGAATATGATGATTAATACTGATCAAGATTCATCCGGGAGTGAGCAATATCAAAATGGTGGCACGTTATACCCTCAGTTAACCATTGGGAACAAATCAGGGGATCTCTACAAACAAAATGTGAGCAATGGTAAGTCGCCCATTTCTCAGAATAATCAAAATGAGAGCCCTGGCGATACTGGGCAGATGGGGAATGGGACAGATGGGACCAGTGAAGAGATATCCGGAGATGGGAATGTGCTAAATAGAACTGTTGACGAGACAGCCGTGGAAGGGAATGGGCTTAATGGATCTGGTGACAGGACATCCCGGGATGGGGACAAGCTTAATGGAATGGATAGAGAGATGTCCATGGATGGGAATGGGCTTAATGGGACTAGAAGTGAGATATCCGTGAATGGGAATAAGCCTATTGGAGCAGATGGAGAGATATCCAAGAACGGGAACGAGTTCAATAGAACTGTGGATGGGAATGAGGGAACTGGCGGAGAGATATCCGGGGATGGAAATCAGGTCAATGAAACTGCTGGAGAGATATCCATGGATGGGAATGAGATAAATGGAACAGATGAAGAGATGTCTGGAGATGGTCATGAGTTGAATCCATCTACTGGAAAAATATCATGGACTTCAAAGCACTGGAATAAAAAAAAAGAATCAGCTGAGATTAGCAAAAAAAATTATCAAGCAAGTGGTTTGATATTCGGGAATAGACTAAGTGAAGTCGCTGACGAGAGATCTTGGGGTTTGAATAATTTGAATGAAAGTGGGGGAAGATATAATCAAACCAAGCGAGAGATGATAATGAACACCAATGAGCTGAATAGAAAGAATGGAGAGATACCAAAAAATGGGAATGCATGGAACACAACCAGCTATGGGATTTCCAGGGTTGGGAAGAAAGTGAAAATAATCAGTTACACAATATCCAACAATGCTTCAAAAGAAAAGGCAAAGCGTGGGAATAATCTGAATGAAAACACAAGGGAAAAATCGAGGATTGGGAACAAGGTGAAACCAACATCAAAGGAAACATCAAGGATTGACACTCATGAAAGTGGAACTGCTGGAAAGGTTTCACAGGTTGCGGCCCATATGAGTGAAAAAAGGGGTGAGATATCAGATACTGGGGTGAACTCAGGTGCATCTAGTGACCAGACTTCATGGATTGGGAATGCAGTGAATGGATCCAGTGATAAGACTCCATGGATTGGGAATGCAGTGAATGGATCCAGTGATAAGACTCCATGGATTGGGAATGCGGTGAATGGATCCAGTGATAATACTCCATGGATTGGGAATGCGGTGAATGGATCCAGTGATAAGACTCCATGGATTGGGAATGCGGTGAATGGATCCAGTGATAAGACTCCATGGATTGGGAATGCGGTGAATGGGTCCAGTGAGAATACCACACATATTGGAAATGTGGTGGATGGAACCCGTGATGAGACTCCATGGATTGGGAATGCGATTAATGGATCCATTGATGAAACTCCATTGATTGGGGACGTGGTGAATGAATCTCACGAAGAGAGTCCATGGATTGGGAATGTGATGAATGGATCCCATGCAGAGACTCCATGGATTGGGAATGTATTGAATGTGTGCAATGATAGTTCACAGATTGGGAATGCGGTGCATGGATCCAATTATAGTTCACAGATTGGGAATGTGGTGAATGGATCCCATGAGGAGACACCGTCGATTGGGAATGTGGTGAAAGGATCCAATAATGCGAGTGCGCATGGATTGGGGCTGTGGTGCATGGATCCAATGATAGTGCACACCTTGGGAATGTGGTGAATGGATCTAATAATGAGAGTGCACGGATTGGGAATGTGGTGCATGGATCCCATGAGGAGACACCATCGATTGGGAATGTGATGAATGAGTGCAATGACAGTTCACAGATTGGGAGTGTGGTGCATGGATCCAATGATGAGAGTGCACAGATTGGGAATGTGGTGCATGAACCAAATGATAGTTCACAGATTGGGAATGTGATGAATGGATCCAATGATGAGAGTCCATGGATTGGGAATGTGGTGCATGAACCAAATGATAGTTCACAGATTGGGAATGTGATGAATGGATCCCATGAAGAGACACAATGGATTGGGAATGTGATAAATGGATCCAATGATAGTTCACAGATTGGGAATGTGGTGAATGGATCCAATAGTGAGAGTACATGGATTGGGAATATGGTTAATGGATCCAATGATAGTGCACAGCTTGGGAACGTGGTGAATGGATCTAATAATGAGAGTGCATGGATTGGGAATGCGGTGCATGGATCCCATGAGGAGACACCGTCGATTGGGAATGTGGTGAATGGATCTAATAATGAGAGTGCACAGATTGAGAAAGTGGCGAATGGACCCCATGAAGAGACTCCATGGATTGGGAATGTAATGAATGAGTGCAATGATAGTTCACAGATTGGGAGTGTGGTGCATGGATCAAATGACAGATCAAATATTAGGAATGTAGTGCATGAATCCAATGATAGTTCACAGATTGGGAATATGGTGAATGGAACCAGAGTTGAGACGTTATCGATTGCGAATGATGTGAATGGAGATGTTTCAGGCATTTTAAGTACTGGCCATTTGAATGTATCCAACAACACTGATCCTGGTGGAATTACTCGAGATGGATCTGTGTATGGGAATGAGCTAAACGGAACTGATGAACCTTTACTTTGGTTTGGGAATGAATCGCAAGGATCCAACAACGAAATACCAGGGAATGCATCCAAACAAAGTACAACCGATGGTGATGATTCCTGGAATACAAATCAGTTGAATGCTACTGATGGGAACATGGAGAGCCTTGTTAATGGTGAAGAGATTGCCAGGAATGGAAGTGAGCTCAATGGCACCGGTGAGGCAGTAGCATTGATTGGAACCAGAAGCCAATCGACCTTGGTTGGAAGTGATGGGAATGTAACGACTATAGATCGATCCGTAGTTGCGAACAAGCCCAGTGGAACTGGACAGAATCAAGTAATGAATGAAGTATATCCAAATAGATCAAATGAAAGCTTATCCCAGTACAAGAATGAACTAGAGGGAACCAATGATAAAATAGCCCAGACTGGGAAAGTTATCAATAGTGGTGAAATATCTGGCAATGTCTCAGTGCAAAACCTGACCACTGGGGAGACATCCTGGATTTGGAATGAGTTGGATGGAACCAGTGAAGAAACAGCCAGTAATGTAATGAAACAAAATAGATCCTGTGGTGATATGTTTTGCAACAAGGATCAGATGAATGGGACTTCTGAAGAGATGCCCAGGAATGGGAGTGAGTCTAATGGACCTTTTGTCAGGAGTCCATTGAATGAAATCAATGAAGATATAAACTGGAATGAAAAGAAACATAATGGTAAAATATCCAGGAACTTATCAGACCAATATGCTTCAGATTGGGTGATATACACCACTGAGAATGAACTGGGTGAGATGAATGGAAATTCATCATTGATTGAGAATCAGTCGGTTGGAGTCAGTGGAGAACTATCCAGGGATGATAATGAACTCAATGTGCCCAGTGAAGAGGGAAACAGAACTGAGCGAAATCAAACATGCGCAGAGATATCAGGTACTGGTAACAATGACACAAGAATGGGGAAGAAAGCAACTAATTACGCACTATCTAGAAAAGCATCCAAACAAAAAGTAAACAGTGGAAAATCATCGGCAATCAAGAATAGTCCGAGCAAAGCCAATGGAGGGGTGTCAAAAGCCGGGAGTAAAACGATTGGAGCCAAACATGCACAGTCAGTGAGTCAGCAGAAAATGAATGGGAAAGGTGATGAGAAGCCAAATAGTGGGAAAATGCAGAGTGAAACTCAAGGAGAAATACCGTGGAACAAGATGGAATTGAATGGGACCCAGGAAGAGATGGAAGAAATTGGGAATAAGCAAAATATTACCAATGATACGGCGTCTTCAATTGAGAATGAGGTGAACATAACCGATAAAAATACTTCCAAGAATGGAAATAATCAAAATGATTCCTTGAGTGTGAATGAACTGAACAGAATGGGTGGAGAGCTGAAAGGAGTTGGTGACAAGATATACATCAACACATCTAAACCGAATATAACTCATGGGGATGCTTTCTGGAATGGAAATCAGTTGAATGGAACCACTGAAGGTACAGCCACAGGTGGGAGCAAAGTGAATGGAGCCAGTGGGGAGGTAGCCAAGAATGGGAATGAGCTGACTCCAACAAGCGGAGATAAATCATCCACTGTAGCCAACAGTGACATTTCCAGAAACGTTTCTAATGTTAAGGCAGTGATCAGAGAGGCATCGAGCTTCAGGAATAATCATGTGAGCATTAGACAAATAACCTGGAATGGGACTGAGCCGAGTGGAACTGAGGAAGAAACTTCACGGAATGAGCATGAACGGGATAGAAAAGGCGAGGCATCCAGTATCAGGTTCATGAAAAATGAGGACATTTCAATCAGATCCTGGAATGAGAGTAAACTGTCTGGAACCAGCGATGACGTCTCCTTGATAGAGAGGCAGATGAATGGAGCTGCTTATATAATGCCCAGGACTGAGAAACGATCGAAAATAACCAGTTACAAAATTACTCGAAATACGTCTAAACAAAAGGCAGCAATTGGAGAAGTCTCCAGGACTGGGAAAGAAAGTAAAACCAATGACAAGATATTTATGTCGTATGAAACCAATGGCTTATTGTCCAAGAATATGAATGAAGTGGCTGGAAGTGTATCAAAAACTGGGATTAAGGTGAATGAAACTGGCCAAGAGACGGCCAGGAATGCATTCAAACGGAACATCACCAGGGGAAACATCTCCGGGATTGGGAATGACTTAAATGCAAGCACTGAAAATGTGTCCACAAAGAAGAGTGTGCAATACATGAACTATGGAGAGGCTTCTAAGAATGAAAAGGAACTGAAAGGGACGGATGGAACCAAATCCTGGATTGGGAATGATTTACTGGGGGACAATGAAGGGCCATCTCGCTTCGGCCCCAAGCTGAGCGGAACACAGGGAGGGATCTCCTGGAGTCGGAGTGAGAAAGTTCAGCCTGAAGAGTCATCTAGGAGCGGGGAGAATGAGACTGGAATTAATGGCGAGGAATCCAGGAATGAGACTGAATGGACCGTGACCACTGAAGAGATCAGCCGAAACGGAACTGAGCCCACTACCGCAAGTATGTGCAATTCATCTTTCCTTCCTAAAATACAGGGACGGTAGTGTAGTGGTCAGGTTACTGGACTAGCAGCCAGGGACATGAGTTCAACCCCCACCTTGGGAGTTGCTTAACATAAATTCAGAAAAATAAAAATGCCAAGAAATTAAAAAGTCTCAGTGGGGACAATCGCAAACCTCCTGGATTGTTGAAAAAAGCCGATTGCTGCATTCTCCCCCTTCAGGGAAGGTAACCTGTAGCCGGCACTCCAAGTGTGGCTCTCAGTAGTCTCCTCTGATGGGGGATGGACAATAAGTCCCAGTATTCCCAGCGCAGTCCATATCCCCGATCACACAGAGCAAGTGCTCCAAGTAAGAGCTAGTGAAGCTGCCGAGTGGCCTCAGGAACATCTGCTCATTTCATTTCCTTCCACTTTGATATCACAGTTGGCAAATATCCATTATGCAGCCTCTGACCAAATTGCTCTAAAACATCCACAAGGCTCTTCAGTACAATAATGATTAACGATTTAGACACACCAACCATGATGGACAAATAATATGTTTCCAACATGGTGTGTGATTTGGAGGAGAAGCTGCAGGTGGTGGCGTTTGCATGCACTTGCTGTCCTGAGGTTGTGTGGATGTAGGAGGTGCTATCAGACTAGCCTGGGCAAATATATCTCAGTGAAGTACTTGACCCGAGTCTACTCACCTATCAACAAAAACATGCCTCTGATCTGACTGTAACCTTAACACCACTGTCCTGACATGCCCATGCTTATCAAGAATCTATCCTACCATTGCCTCAAAAATATTGAAGCATTACTTCCTCAGCCCTGTAAGGAAGAGAGTTGTATTGATATTGATTTGTTATTAACATGTGTAACAAGATGCAGTGAATAACTTTGATCCAAAGACCCTAAACCCTCTTGGAGAAATAATTATGTCCTATCTCCTCCTGAAATGCGCAATGCTATATGTTTCAACAGTGACCCCCTAGTTTTAGATTCTTCCTCATGAGGAAATATCATCTCCATGTCCATCCTGCCACCACCCCTCTCATATCATAACCAGTACTGTATGCAACACTCCAGGCATGATCTCACCAGTGCCATATATAAATAAGGCATAACCTCCCATCTGTTGTGTTAAATTTACCTCACAATAAACTGAGATATTCTGTTAGCTTTCCTAATTACTTGTTGCACTTTCCTATTAGCCTAGTGTGAACCAACTATCGGTATACCACAATCCCACTGCATCTCAGAGCTCTGCAATCTGTCGCAGTTATGAACATTGTTATTATTTCTTCAGCAATAATGAAGAGCTTCACAATTTCCCATATTATCCTCCATTTGCCAGATATGTGCCCGCTCACTTAACTCATCGATATCTCTTCACTGCATGTCTATATCCTCTCACAAACTTACTTTCCTGTCTATCTTTGAGTCACCAGCAAATTTGGCAGCAACACCTTGGGCACCTTCAACCAGTTTTAAAAAATTGACGATTCAGCAGCGAACCCTGTGACACACCACGCATTACATCATGCCAACCCAAGAATGACATCATTTACGTCACTCTGTTTCCTGTGAGCCAGCCAACCTTCTGGCCATGCCAATATATTAAATCCATTACCACGAGTTTTAATTTCCACAGTAACCTTTGAAGTAGAACCTTATCAAATGCTTTCTGGAAATCTAGTTTCATAGAAACATAGAAACATAGAAAATAGGTGCAGGAGTAGGCCATTCTGCCCTTCGAGCCTGCACCGCCATTCAATATGATCATGGCTGATCATCCAACTCAGTATCCTGTACCTGCCTTCTCTCCATACTCCCTGATCCTGTTAGCCACAAGAGCCACATCTAACTCCCTCTTAAATATAGCCAATGAACTGGCCTCAACTACCTTCTGTGACAGAGAATTCCAGAGATTCACCACTCTCTGTGTGAAAAATGTTTTTCTCATCTCGGCCCTAAAAGATTTCCCCCTTATCCTTAAACTGTGACCCCTTGTTCTGGACTTCCCCAACATCGGGAACAATCTTCCTGCATCTAGCCTGTCCAACCTCTTAAGAATTTTGTAAGTTTCTATAAGATTAATACATTAACCAGATCCCATTGATCCATATGTTATTTCTTCACAAAACTCCAAGAAATTAATCAAACATTTTTTTTTACACACAGAACCATGTTGCCTGGCTGATAATCTTGAGTTTTCTTAAGTGCCCTGAAATAGTATTGTTAATAACACAGTGGCACAGTGGCGCAGAAATATATTTGCTGCCTTATAGCGCCAGAGACCCAGATTTGATCCTGACTATGGGTGATGTCTGTACCGAGTTTGTATGTTCTCTCTGTGACCTGCATGGGATTTTTCCGGGAGCTCTAGTTTCCTCCCACACTGCAAAGATGTGGAATTTTGTAGGTTAATTGGCTTCGGTAAAATTGTAAATTGTCCCTAGCGTGTAGGATAGTGATAGTGCATGGGGGATCACTGGTCGGTGCTGATCTGCGGGGTGGAAGGGCCTGTTTTTGCACTGTATCTCTAAACTAAACAAAAGTAAACTAACATCTAACATTTTCCCTTTGGCAGATGTTCTTTAACCGGCCTGTAGGTTTCCTGCTTTCTGTCCAAACTAATGGAAACTCTCCTGAATCTGGGCAGATTTTGAAATATCTCAGCAGCCTCTTGTCAATCTGTTTTAATCTGGGGACAGTTATCCTGCAGCACCAACTATTTGCTAAGCATCACTTCCCTGGTTAATACGATTCTCCTGAGTTCTTCCCTCCCTTCCAATTCCTGACATAGAACTATTTCTGGGATCAATGTTGAGAGGCCTGATGCAAATTACCTGTTTAATTCCTTGTTATTTATTTATTGTCCATTCTCAATTCCCCGATCCGATTTTCCACAGGACCAAATGTCAACGTGTTAAATCATTCCTTTCGCAAACATCTGCAGAACCGCTTGCTTTGTAACTGCAGTGCATTTTGTGGTTGGCACACACCATAGTCGTGGTGAGATAAAAATGGAGGGTGTCCTAATGTTCAACGGTATTGAGTGTTGTGGGAGCTGTACTTGTGCAAGCAGGTGGAGGGTGTTCCATCACTTTCCTAACTTGCCCCTTGTACATGCTGGAAAACATTTGTCAGGTCAGGAGAGAATCATATGCCCAACTTCTGACCTGCTCCTGGAGTCACAGTGTTTATGTGGTCGGTAACCCCAGGATGTTGATGGTGGGAGGCTCAGCAATGGTAATGCACTGAAGTCAAGGTGAGATGGTTAAACACTCCCTCTTTTTGGAGATGGTCATGACCTAGAACTTTGCTGCCAAAGTCCTACTTACTACCTATCAGTGCATGCCTAAATGCTGTTTGGGTCATTGATGGAGCAACTGAAGATGGTTGGGGACCCAGGACACTGCCCCAATGAACTCCTGCAGTGATGATTGACCTGTACCTCCCACAACATCCTGCCATTGTGTGAGGAATGACTCCAACCACTGGAGCATTATCCCTTTGAATCCCATTGACCGGTTTTACCAGGGCTCCTCGATGCCGCACTTGGCGAAATGCTGCCTTGATGCTGGAAGGTGTCCCTCTCACCTCACCTCTGGAATTCAGCTCTTTGCTCCATGCTTGGACAGGCGGAATCTGGCATTATTCATATTTTACCTGGAAAATCAGTTTCTTCTGAATTGCCGAGACCAAGCGTAGACTAGTAGCAGGTTTTGTCGAACACTTACTTGCTGTGTGCCAAGGCGTGCTGGAGCTCTTGGTTGCTAACTATTTCAACTCCCCTTCCATTCCCCATATATTAACCTTTCTGTCTTCAGCCTCCTCCACTGCCAGAGTGAGGTCGCATGCAAACTGGGTGAACAGCTCCGCTTACAACCCAACATTATAAACATTGAATTATCCAAATTCAAGTAATGCATCTCTATCCCCACATCTCTTTCTCCCCCCATTGCATACACATTTTCCCCACCACCCCGTTACCATGTTTCTTTCAACTCCTCCTTGTGTTCATCTCCCATCTCCAAGTCCCTTATTTCTCTTTTATCCTTCCTGTGTATTCTTCCACCCAACTGCCAATCCACCCTTCTTCACTATATCCATCGCTCACTTTCAGCCTTTGCCCCACCCCTATGTCTCTCATCCAGCTTTCTCCCCTCTAGTGCGTTCATCTGAAGAAGGGTATTGACTCAAAACATCGACTGTTCATTTCCCTCCGCAGATACTGCCTGATGTACCGAGTTCCTCCAGCAGTTTTTTTTTGTTCAAGATTCCAGCACCTGCGGTTCCTTGTGTCTCCAGGGCATGAAATCAGTCTGGCCAATACCTGGCACCTAAACCGCTCCAACGCCTCGACTCTGAACCATCCCCAAGTGCCTCAGTCAGCACATTAATGGACATTGATGTCACTGTTGCTGAATGAACCAACTACTGATCTTTGATACTGGCCAAAATAAGCTGGCCTTCAACTTAAATGATCTGGCTTCTCCTCTGGTCCCAGATATGGACACTTGAGATACTTTCCCCAGTAGAATTTCCATCTTAACTCTTATCTAAGAGTCTAGAATATTGCTCAGAGGTGTGCGTTCAACTCTTACCAAGGCAGATGGAGAAATCAAATTGGAGGAATTTAATGCATCACATGAACACAAGAAAATATGCTGGAGAATTGCTTTATTATTGTCACATACAGAGAGATAGAGTAAAAAAACCTGGTTTTGTGTGCACTTCAGTCCAATTGCACTCTACATGAGTACATCAGGTGTTGCAAAAGAGTAAATAATGAGTGCAGCCTACAGCTGTAGAGCCACATAGGAAGTGCAGATAATAAAAACAAAATGCCAGTGCCACAATGAGGTAGATTGGAAGATCAGTGTTATATCCTTTTCAAACAAGACATCGGTTCAAGAGTCTGCTAACAGCCGAGAAGTTGCTTTTGAATGTGGTTTCTTCAAGCTTTCAAGTTTTTATAGATTTTTTTTTTCCGGATAGAGAGGGGAGAAGAGAGAATGACCAGTGTAAGTGGTCCTTGATAATGTGAAGCATTAAGTATATATGGAGTCAACGGCAGGGATGGAGGTGGTTGGTTTGCATGATGGACTGGGCTACGTCCACAACTCTCTACAGTTTCTTTGCATTCATTGTGATCATGGCTGATCAATGCTAGCCTCAATTCTCAACTCTACCCATCCCCCATAACCCTCAACTCCTTGATCATTCAAATATTTATCTATCTCCACCTTAAATCTACTAATCTGGTATCCACCACCTTTGGGGGCAGTGAATTCCAGAAGTTAACTGATTTCTCAGAGGAAATGTCTGCACATCTCAGTTTTAGATGATCAGCACCTTATTCTGCAGAGAAGAGAAAAGAGATTACAGATGCTGGAATATGGAGCAAAAACCAGAATTGATTCAGATGACCCGTTCCCTGGTGTTTTCCTTCCACACACACTCAATCCACCCAGTTTTCTCTCTTTCTTTCCCTTTCCCATTTCTACCACTCCCCCATTTGGTTCCCTCTGCCCATCATTTTGTTCCACATCATCTACCAGCCTCTGACTCACCCCTCCCCACTTTCCACAGCCTTCATGGACTGTTATGCACTGACGGTTTATCCTGTTCCCACAGTCCTGTTGTAAGGTCTCGATTCAAAGCATCAATCTACACCTCTTGTCACCTGACCTGCTGAGATCTTCCAGCTTTCTCGATTTAACCCGATATCTTGCAGTTATGTCCCTTTGTTCAAGACGGTCCAACAAATGGAAACAACCCAGCACCCAATCATAACCTTTCAAGACCTTATATGTTTGAATATGGTTACCCTTGTTCTTCTAAACTCCAGAGTATACAGATGTAAACTGATCAGCCTTCCTTAATAAGCCAACCTTCTCATCCTTTGAATTGGCGTGTGAATCTCCTGTATGCAGAATTCAATGCTACTTTATTCATTATTATGTAAGGGGAGCAAAACTGTGCACTGGTGAGGTATCACCAACACCTGGGACCTCTGGAACACAACCTCCCTATTCTTAAACTCCGACCCCTTTGCAATAAAGGCAAATGTGCCATTTTCCCTTGTAGCTACCAGTTGGACTTGGCTACAGTATTAATTTGCTGTAATTCATGCACTAGAACACCATGATCCGTCTGAACTTCACCCATTTGCAGTCTCTCTTCATTTTGACAATATTCACCTTTTGATTCCTCTACCTGATGAGCTTGACCTTACACTTCCCCACATTTGAACATAAAACATGCAACAGTGCAGCACAGGAACAGGCCCTTCAGTCACAATGACTGTGCCGAATGCTAAATTGAGCTAATCTCTGCCTGCATATGGCTCCATTCCCTGCATATCCATGTCCCTATCTAAAAGCCTCCTAAATGTCATTATAGTATCTACCCCCACAACCACCCCTTCCTTCCCCGCTCATCTTTAAATTTTCGCCACTCTCATCTTAACGTTATGGCCTTTAGTCTTTGACATTTCCACCCTGGGAATAGGTTCTGACTGTCTACCCTAACGATGTCTCATAATTCTAAATCATAAATAATGTTATGTATATTTCATACATATTCACTGCTTCGATCAGATCTCCCCTCAGCCTCTGATGCTCCATTCAACTCCACTTGCCATTTTCATCGTTACTCATTCTGTCTAGATCCCGTTGCAAAATCACAATGGCCTCATCACCACATACCATCTATTTTTATCTTCCATTCATTTCACCTCAGGACCGTCTATATCTCTTGTTCTCCTTTTCCCTGACTCTCAGTCTGAAGAAGGGTCTCGACCTGCTGAGGTACTCCAGCCTTTTGTGTCTGTCTTCGATTTAAACCAGCATCTGTAGTTCCTCCCTACACATCTATTTTTGATTCATCAGTCGATATGGAAACATTCTGTCCCTCCTCCAGATTTTTTTATGGAAATAGTAAGCAATTGAGATTCAAGAACCGATCCCTGGGGTACTCCGCCAGCAACATCCATTCAGCCTGTAGAAGACCCATTTATTTCTAGTCTCTGATCCCTCCATGTCTACAAGTTTTCATACATGCAAACATACTTCCTCCAGGACCCTTGGTTCTTAATTCATGCACCTGCCTCTTACATGGTAGCTGGTCAAATGCCCTTTGGAAAGTTGAATACACTACAGCATTCAAGAACTGACTGGATGCGTGCTTGAATCATCCAGGCATACAAGGCAACAGATCAAACGCTGGAAGAGGGGAATAAACGGATGGGTGCCCACTGGTTGGCATGGACGTGGTGGGTCGAAAAGCTTGTTTCCATGCTGTATGACTCTATGACTATGACTTCAACCGGTTCCGTGCAGCAAATCTCCCTCTCCTCAATTTCATTCACTGCTCATCAAACCATGTTGACTAGGTTCTTATAATATTCAGCTTTCCCAAACAATTTGTTGTTTCCTTTGATTATTGACTCTGGCAGCTTGCCAACAAGAAATGATAGTTCCCTGCCTTCTGCCTTTGTCCCTTTTCAAATAAGGGAGTCACATTGTTTTCCAAATTTCCAAATTTCCAAATTTCCAGAATTTAATTATTTTTGTAAAATCTCTGCAAATGAGTCCACCATGTCTCCAACCATTTGCTTTAAACCTCTTGGGTTCATGCCATTGGGCCCTGGCGATTTGTACACTTTTAGCCTTTAATATTTTATCCCTTGTGATTGAGATTTGTTCAAGTTCTTCCCTGTTATTTGAAATTAGCCCCTCTGTTACCATATGGATATTGCAGTGCCCTTTATGGTGAAGACCGGTGCATAAAACGGAATTCAATTGATAAATAAACCTGGAATATGAGTTGATTTATAAATAAACATGTAATTAAAAAAAAAAGGATGGTCTCAGTAACTGTAACCACAAAACCACAATTGTTCCAAGAAGGCAACTGGTTCCCTCATGTCCTTCAGGGTGATAGCCACTGTCCTTACCTGGTCCAACTGGTATGTGACTCCAGAAATATCAATTAGTCACAGATTTATAGAGTCATACAGCAAAGAGTAGACCCTAGACCCTTCTGATGAAGTACCTATCTGTACTACTGGCATTTACCAGCACCTGGTCCATAGCCTTCACTGCCTTGGTGATTCAAATGCTCATTCGAATACTTTGTAAATACTCTGTGTCTTGCCCTTCAACAAACCATCAGACAGTGCATTTCAGATTCTAACCACCTTCTTGAGGGAACAAAATTCTTCCTCAGACCAACTCTAATCCTCTTTAAAAAGACACAAATTGCTGGTGTAACTCAGCTGGTCAGGCAGCATCTCTGGAAGACATGGATAGGTGACGTTTCGGGTCGGGACCCTGATTCTGCTAGGTGAGAGAAAGCTGGAAAAGAGGTGAGGGCAGGACAAAGACAGGCGAATGATGGGTGGATACAGGTGAGGGGGTTGATTGATAGATGGGTGGACAAAAGTCAGAGATGGAAAGAAGTGGACAAAGTCCAGAGATGAAAGGAAGCCAAAAGGTTGTAAGATGAGGAGTGAAGACGAGTGAATTGTGAAGCAAGAGGAAAGGATAGAGGTGGAAGGGGGAGGGGAAAAGGAGGTGAAATCGTGAGACCAAAGTGGGGAGCACAGGGAAGAGAGGATGGAGAATAGTGAGGTGCAGATGAAGTAGTCATCTAAAATGGGAGAATTCAATGACAATACCTTAAAATCTCTTACCTGCTCAACCTAAACCTATGTCCCTGAGACTTAAACACTTCCGCCATGGGGAAAAGTTTCCTATTATCTACCCTATCTTTGCCACAAAATGTTCTCTACCTTGTTCAGCTACCCCGCTCATTCTCCACCACTCTAGCACAAACAAACCTAATCTATCCAGTCTCCCTCTAACTGAATCGTTCCATCATAGGGATCATTCTGGTGAATCCGCTTTGTACTTTCCACTGCAATCAGACTCTGGATGGCCCCTAACCGGAAAGGCCTACCAATTTAAGGGCAATTAAGAATGAGCACTAAATGTTAATCGATCCAGCACCACTCACTTCTCCCAAGCAACCAGGAGTGGTAATAATGTCTTGGTGACCGCTCGGTAGCCGAGGGGTTTACACAGTGTTACACGACAGAGACCTAGAACTAAACCTGAGCTGGTGTTGCAATGATGCCCAGCAGTTGTGTCAGACAGTTACAAACTGTCCTTTGGCACGATGAGGATAGAGAAGGAGTTCTCCCCCATGATGGCCTATGTTTATCCCCTGCATGCAAGGCCAAACACATATCATGGGATAGTATTTAGTGGGCAAGTTATCTTGAACCTGGGCAACACAGTGGCATAGCGGTAGCACTGATACCTCACAGTGCCAAATGGTTTTGACACTGACTATGGGTCTGTACAAAGTTTGTACGTTCTCCTGTGACCGCGTAGGTTTCCTCTGGGTGCTTTGTTTTCCTCCCACACTCCAAAGACTTTCAGGTTTGTAGGTTAATTGGCTTCTGTAAATTGTCCCTGGTGTGAAGGATAGTTCTGGTGTGTGGGGTGATCGCCGGTTGGCGTGGAGTCTGTGAGCCGAAGGGCCTGTTTACATGCTGTATCTCTAAAGTTTAAAGGCCAAAGTCTATCTGCCACAGTAACTGCACACAATCACTCTACTTATCTTGTGTATAAGGGTGTGTTGGACCACACAGTAATGCATCTGGTAGAGAGGCCCAGGATCAATCCTCTATTAATCCCTACATTCGACTTCGGATGGTGTTGTGCGGCGTTTGCACGCTCACCCTGTGACTACATTGGGTTTCCCTCGGGCAATCCAGTTTCCTCTCACAACCAGGAGACACAGGGTTGATGGGTTAATTAGTTACTGTAAATTATCCCCCATTGGTGGGTTAGTGGTGAAATCTAGAGGGAGTTGATGAGAATGTGGGGAGAATAAAATGGGGTTAATGTAGGATCAGTTTGTGGGGGATCGATGGTCAGCACAGACTCAATGGGCCGAGGGGCCCATTTCAGTCCTGTATCTCTCTATGATTCTGTAACACCAGAACATGAATAGAAGCAGGAGTTGGCAATTCAGCCCGCATACTTGCTCCAACATTCAGGACGATCATCCTTAACTTTGACATTAATTTCTTGCTCTGGATTTCCACAGTCTCTACAAACTCCAGATGGGTTGACAGTCCTAGAGTGGGGATGTGTTTTCTCCTAGTGCCCATTGCTGAGTTGTCTCTATCTACTTGTGTTACAGGTGCCTGGAATTCACATCTGGTCCCAATTCTCCTGGTCTCTTTCCTGGGAACGCTCTTCTTCCTCCTGGCTATTCTCCTTGTCGTTCTGCTCTATGTCAAAGGGTTGGCGTGCTTCAGCAGAGAGGCAACACATCACAGGTAAACACATGGGATTATCCCCTCACCCATAACCACGCAGGATCTCTCTCTCCTCATAGGTAACCATATGGGGATCACTCACCTGTCAGGTAAACATCGCCTCAGGATTAAAGGACTTACCTGTAGAAAGCAGATGAGGAATTTCTTTAGTCAGAGGGTGGCAAATCCATGGAATTCGTTGCTACAGACAGCTGTGGAGGCTAAGTCAATGGATATGCTTAATGCAGCTTGATAGATTCTTGATCAATAGTGGTGTCAGAGGTTATGGTGCGAAGGTAGGAAAATGGGGTTGAGAGGGAAAGAAAGGTTAGCCATGATTGAATGGCGGAATAGACTTGATGGGCCGAGTGGCCTTATTCTGTTCCTGGAACTTTCGAGCCCATGAGATCACTCCCCTCACACTCAGGTAACCACGGGATCATTCTCCTGGCACATAACCACATGGGATCCTTCACTGATATTTCCCCTCACAGCTAAACATCCAGTCTCAGTGTTTTTTTTCCAGTTAATTATAGATTCTTGGGCCTCCCACTGGTGGAAGGGACTGTATTCGAGAGGATTTTTCAGGATAGGATTTTCATGCATTTATAAACCATTTAAACATCAATATAGAACGACCTGCCAGAGGATGTATTTGTGGCAGGTACTATAACAACATTTAAAAGACATTTCAACAAATACTTAGATAGGAAGTGTTTCGAAACATATGTGCCAAATGCAGGCAAATGGGATTAACTTAGATGGGGAGGTACACAAAAATGCTGGAGGAACTCAGCGGGTGCAGCAGCATCTATGGAGAGAAGGAAATAGGCGACGTTTCAGGCCGAAACCCTTCTTCAGACTGAGACTGAGCTTAGATGGGGATCCTGATCGAGTTGGGCCAAAGGACTTGTTTCCGTGCTCTATGATTCTATGACTAAGTGTATGCGCTAATTAGGGACAATCAGCATGGCTTTGTCTGCGGCAGGTCATGTCTTACAAACTTCATTGAACTTTGAGAATGCGATAAAGGTGATCAATGAGTGTAGGGCATGTTGTCGACATGGATTTTCAAGTTCCTCATGATCCAGAAGACAAAGATGTACGGGGTCACGATGATTTGGTAATTTAGATTCAGAACTAGATTACTCATGGAAAGCTCATGGAGCTTTGTGGTGGAAAGGTGTTACTCTGGCTGGAGATCTGTGACCAGTGGAGTTCCACAATGATCTGTGCTGAGACAATTGTTTGTCAGATATGTGAACAAACCTTTAGTCAGGTTGGTTAATAAGTTTGCATACGACACTGATGGTTACTAGGGTCACGGACAGTGAGGAAGGCTGTCAAAATATACAGCGAGTTATAGATCAGCTGCAAAAATGAGCGGAGAAATGGCAGATTAACTTGAGTTGAAGTAATTGAGAGGTATTGCACTTTAGGAGGTTGATTGTAAGGAGAAAGTATAGGTAATAGGAAGACCCTTAATAACATTGATATACAGAAGGATCTTGAGGTCCAAGTCCATAACACCCTGAAAGTGTCAACATGCAGACAGAGTGGTGAAGACAAATTGTATGCTTGCCTTCATTAGTTGGAGCACTGAGTAGAAGAGTCAGGAAGTCGTAATGCAGCGTTATGGAATTTTGATCAAAACGCATTTGGAGAATTGCATGCAGTTATGATGAGCCTATTACAGGAAGGATGAGGAGGCTTTGGAGAGAGGATGCAAAAGTGGTTTACCAGTGGTTTGCCTGGACATGGGGCTATTAACTACAAGGAAAGGATGGACAAACCTGGTTTGTATTTTCTGGTACTCCAATCAACGAAGACCTGGTAGAAGTATATAAAATGATGAGACACATATATAGTGTAGAACATCAGAAACATTTTTGTTCTGGATTAGAGGACATAATTCGGGACTATGCCCTCTAGTTAAAGATGTTAAATACTAGATAACTTTGCTTTAAGGTGAGAATGGCAACATTTAAAGTAAAGAGGAGTCTTTTACTCAGAGAATAATGGATGCCTGGAACGCATTGCCATGGCTGGAGGTGGAGACAGATTTTAAAATGTTTTTAGATAAACAGGGAATGGAGAGACATGGATCAGATGTAAGCAGAAGAGATTAATTGGCATCATGATTGGTACAGATACTGTGGGGCCAATAGACCTATTCTGTGGTGTATGTTCTAAGTTCCATGTTTCTCTGTAAGCAAGACCAACAAAAAATACCTGTTGACTTCATCTGCCATCACCTTGCATTCCATGAATAGTATCCCAGAGTTACTTTCTATATCATTTTTCTTTTTTACCTTTCTGGAAAAACCAACATTTAACATTCCTGACTATCTTTCTCTTATACTCTAACTTTTCCTTTATTCACATTTCCCTAATTAATCTTTTTTAATCATTCTTTGTGGAGAAAGTAAATAAGAATAATCTTCTATCCTGTCTCCTGTCTTTGCCAGGGGTGGTGAGGGCAATCTTCCAACCTGCATTCTGTTCTTGCCATATTGTATGGGTTTGCTTTCAGTAATTTATATTTAAATTTCACTAAAGCATAGAAGGTGGGACATCCACTCCGAAATTTCATTTATCATCGGAATGCATTGAGAAACAGAATTGACATCTCCATTTTATTAACACAACATGTAAATAATGTAATTTAATGTACGTTCTCCCCGTGATCTGCGTGGGTTTTCACCGAGAACTTCGGTTTCCTCCCACACTCCAAAGACGTACAGGTTTGTAGGTTAATTGGTTGATTAATTGGCTTGATTAAAAAAAAGTAAAATTGTCCAAGTTGGCGATATGCAGAGTACTGTCCTGCCGACCACAAAATTCAGAAGATTCAGAAGGTTTAATGGTTAATTTCAGAGACATAGAAGTGATTAAAAAAAATTAATGATGTGACCAGATTAAACTATAGTCTTTTTCCATTGTTAAACACTTCAGTAATCCTTATTTATTTTATAACAAACAGGTTACATTAAGCTAATCCGCTTCACCAGTTGCATGTACATTGTTGCTTAGGTGATGATTATAATCTTAGAGTTAATGGCACTAGGTCCAGTTGGGTAGGGGAGCGAGGGTGGTGGGCATTTGCTGTAACAGCTTGTGACAATACGAGATGCTGCATATGACAAGACCATTCTAGAAATATTTTTTTCCAGAGAAAGATGCCCGTGTAGTTGGTCTCCTCCTCTCTTCCTAGCCAGAGTTTGCTTCCCTTCCCATCATGATATGATGTCACATGTGGGATAGGTTAATCTCTCAGCATTGCAAACATCGATGGGTGGAGACCAAGGATTCTCTGCATGGGAAGTGGATCCCATGTTGTTTTTCTGAGTTCAACTTGAGCACTAACCCAGTCTAATGTGATAGGCAACATACATCACCATTATAATTGATCGGTAGAGGTTATTAATACCCATGCAGGAGTCAAGACCAGTTGGTAGGTCTGTTTTATGTGGGTTACTTGAAGTCACAGCTGACCAGTGATTTGCACCCCATGCTGACTGAATTACAACAGCACTCATTTGTTCTACAAAAGGGAGACACTAGATCGATGGACTGAACTGTCTTCCACTGCGCTGCTACCATTTTGTGATTCTGGAATAATTTCATCACTGAATAATCTCCATTCAGCTAAATGGCAGCAAAATTAAGGCGTGGATTTATTGTAAGATGCAATGTTGCATTAGGAGGATTGGCTGTATCCTCAACATGGCCAATGAGGAACAGTCAGAGCTGCACTTTGGTTTAGGAGCTGAGTGTGGGGGAGGTGCCAGGGGAAGGGCGGGGCAAGTGGAGTGAGGAAAGGGGATTGAAAGAGAGAACGGGATAGAGGAAGATAAAGGGGTGGGGGGAGAAAGGGGAAGAAGAGAGATATGGAATGGAGAGTGAGAAAGGAGGATGGAGAGAGAAAAGGGGGATGGAGACAGATAAAAATGGTGGAGAGAGATAAAATGTGGTGGAAATAAAGGGTTGAAGAAAGAGGGAAAGGGTGGAGAGAGAGAAAAGGTGGAGAGGCCAAAGCGATGGAGAGAGAGAGAAAGTGATGTAGAGAGAAAGGACTAGGAGAGATAAAGATGGAAAAGGAGAGAGAAAATGGGAATGGAGAGAGCAAAAGGGTGGAGAAAAAAGTGGTCAAGAGAGAAAGAGGAATGGAGAGGTGATATGGAGAGAGAAAGGGGAAAGGTGAGAAATGGGAAAAAGAGAGCAAAAGAGTTGAAGGGGAGAGAAATGGGAATGGGGAAGGAAGATTGAAAAGGTGAAGTGGGGCATTTGGAGAGGGCCATGTCTACTGGTTCCCCTTTCACTCAACCCCTTGTCCATCTATCATTCTCCCTTTCCCCAGAATGTGAAGCCATTGAGTCCACTATGAAGTCCGTCCTTTCCTTTAATTTTGGCAGCGTTTTCCAGGCACCCATCACTCTCTGAGTAAAGGCGCCTGCACATCTCCTTTAAATGTTGCCCTTCCTGTTCACCTTAAACCTATGTCCTACTGTCTTTGAATGGGCCCAGACCTTTAACTTTGATTTCCTCTTTCACTACAGTGCAGCAGATCTCATGCAACAGGATCCACGATAGATGTTCGACAAGGCACGTTGATTCCAGGCGATGCTCGGCCCTCACCATGTCCCATCGTGTGTCTAGATTATTCTGTACCGGGAGACCCCTCTCTCTGGGGGTTGCTACGGTAAAAATGGACTCCTGCTACCTTCACCATCACTTCTGCAGTCTGACATCGGAGGTGATGCAATGAATAATTTCACTGGCATTAATGGGTATAATGTCTCACCAGAGCAGAACATTCAGGTATTAAACAGGTCAAATTCCCAGTGTAGTTTATTTGCAGTTTGTTACCTGCTCTCTCTATAATTCATAAAAAGCTTTATGATTGGATTAAAAAAATAGAACTATCTCAAAATTTGGCAGATGCCAAGATCAATGTATGGCAGGGTTATAAAATGGGAGTTTATAGATGACCAGTTTTTTGTAAATATCTGAAGAAAGAACATGAAGACAACCCCAGGTACCACATACACATGCGGACATGAGTCAACTCTTTACCTGCAGTTACTCAAGTTAACAAGAACTGTGGCGATAATCTACTTGCAATCTACATCTTCCCTCTCCTTAACAATTTGGCTTACTGAAGAACGCCCGGTAAAGGAACTTTGATCTTTTATGGATCTATTATGATTTTATAATATTTTATGAATTCTGAACAGACGGCTGCAGAGGTATATAGACGGGGACAAACATCGAGGCCGAAGAAGAGTTCGGAACCGAAACTTCACCTATTCACATTCTCCAGGGTTACACCAGCACCTTGTATTTTTCCTTGGTAAACCAGCATATGCAGTTCCTTGCTTTCACAAACACACACACACCGGTATTCCAGGCACAAGTGCAGTTTTCTTCCTCATGCACACACATGTGCACACGCGCATATGCGCGCAGTAGAAACACACACACTCTCATACCAATATACAAATGCATTGGCCGCACCGACCAGCGATCCCCGCACATTAACACTATCCTACACACCATAGGGACAATTTACACGTGGTGGAATGAATTACAATCAGTATAAGAGGTATTTAGATGAGCATTTACTGAGTATAGAAGTTGGGATGTAATGTTAAAATTGTACAAGGCATTGGTGAGGCCAATTCTGGAGTATGGTGTACAATTTTGGTCGCCTAATTATAGGAAGGATGTCAACAAAATAGAGAGAGTACAGAGGAGATTTACTAGAATGTGTTGCCTGGGTTTCAGCAACTAAGTTACAGAGAAAGGTTGAACAAGTTAGGGCTTTATTCTTTGGAGCGCAGAAGGTTAAGGGGGGACTTGATAGAGGTTTTTTTTAAATGATGAGAGGGATAGACAGAGTTGACGTGGAAAAGCTTTTCCCACTGAGAGTAGGGAAGATTCAAACAAGGGGACATGACATGAGAATTAAGGGACTGAAGTTTAGGGGGTAACATGAGGGGGAACTTCTTTACTCAGAGAGTGGTAGCTGTGTGGAATGAGCTTCCAGTGAAGGTGGTGGAGGCAGGTTCGTTTTTATCATTTAAAAATAAATTGGATAGTTATATGGATGGGAAGGGAATGGAGGGTTATGGTCTGAGCGCAGGTATATGGGACTAGGGGAGATTATGTGTTCGGCACGGACTAGAAGGGTCGAGATGGCCTGTTTCCGTGCTGTAATTGTTATATATGGTTATATGGTTATGAGCGAAGTAAAGTGTAGAGAGACAGAAAGTCGGCATGGACGTGGTGAGCAGAAAGGCCCGTTTCTGTGCTAAATGACTGACCAATATAAAGACATGCATGAGCACGTATACACACACGCAGCCACACACACAGTCGCACGCACAGTCATCTACACATAAACACAGACACAAATACATACATATATACACACACACACCCGTATGCTGTGTAATGTGCAACATCTAGATGTTAGGCCTCATTATGTCCCCCCATGTTTTAAATGCGATTTCCGCCCGTGGAATGTGCATGTGTGGTGTGCGGCCATGAGTTAGTGTGTTGAGTGTACCTGTCTGTATTCGGGCTCTGTGTAGACACGGGCCGTTACATTCCTCTCACTCCTGTCTGCCCGCCTCATTGTCCATGCTCGATACCCCTGCCTGACCCGTTCGCAGCCGCTGCCGAGCGATCCCGCAGTCCGCGGGGCGGGAGGTCAGGTCTTCTAACACCGAGCAGCCGCGGGACAAGCTGCAGTCTGAACCACCCGAGAGCCCGGCACGGTTTATCTGCCCCAACACCCGCAAGAAGGGCCCCGCCGCCACATCACGGCCAAACCTGCGTAGGCACCCCCGCCTCTCTGCCCAGTCCAGCGATGAGAATTGATAGACGACTGTCTGTACAATTGTACATGAACAATCGGGCCTGGACGTGTGTACCTGCAGGTGTGTGGTTACACATATATGAATATTGATTTCTCTAACCCCTGCATTCCCTCTCTCTCCATCCATCCCCCACATAAATCGCACCTGATTCTCGCTCTCACTCAACAAACAGCTAACAATGGCCTGTTTCCTTCATTATCGTTACTTTTTTCCCCCATATATTTCATTCATTTGTTCTATATCTCTCCACATCACCGTCTATAATCTCTCGTTTCCCTTTCCCCTGACTCCCAGTCTGAAGCAGGGTCTGGACCCGAAACACTTCCTGTTCCTTTTCTCCAGAGATGCTGTCTGACCCGCTAAATTACCCCAGCTTTTTATACCCACCCGCACACAACACATGCCTGTTGAACAGCCCCTCTCCCAGGGACGTGGAGCGAGGGGGTCTTTCTGACCAGGGTGCTCGCGTTGTCTACTGATTTTCCTCCGGATTCCTCAGCCGAGACGTCTCTACTTTTGTAAACCAGTATCCGCAGTTTAGTTTGGAGAAACAGCGCGGAAACGTGCCCTTCGGACCACCGAGTCTGCACCGACCAGGAATCCCTGCACATTAACACTGCCCGACACACACTAGGGACATTTTTTTTTAACACATACAGCAAGCCAATTAACCTACAAACCTTTTCTTTGGAATGTGGGAGGAAACCGAAGATCTCGGAGTAAACCCACGCAAGTCACGGGGAAAACGTACAAACTCCGTAGAGCCAGAAGTCAGGATCACACCCGGGTCTCCGGCGCTGGAAGGCAGTAGCTATACCGCTGCACCGCCGTTCCTTGTTTCTACGACGACTGATTTCCATGTGAAATCTCCTCAAGTTATGCTTACTTTGAAGACGTTCTCCTCCTTTGAAGAAGGGTCCCGTCCCAAAACGTCACCCATCCATGTTCTCCATAGTCTGACCTGCCGAGTTACTCCAGCACTTTTTGTCTTTTTTTTTCTTCCGCCAACAATTCAGCTATTTTTTCGAGCAAATATGCCAACACTTAATAACATCTTAATCTTAAAATAGGTGCAGGTAGACTATTCAGCCCTTCGAGCCTGCACCGCCATTCAATATGATCATGGCTGATCATCCAACTCAGTATCCTGTACCTGCCTTCTCTCCATACCCCCTGATCCCTTTAGGGCCACATCTAACTCCCTCTTAAATATAGCCAATGAACTGGCCTCAACTACTTTCTGTGGCAGAGAATTCCACAGATTCACCACTCTCTGTGTGAAAAAAAATCTCAAAGACTTCCCCCTTATCCTTAAACTGTGATCCCTTGTTCTGGACTTCTCCAACATCGGGAACAATTTTCCTGCATCTAGCCTGTCCAGCCACTTACGATCCAACCACTAATAGCCTGTCGCTCAAAATACCAGAGGGTCCGACCAGACAAATCAGGGATCGATGCTAGAAGAGACACAGTGCGGGCAAGCGACGCCTCTTGGATGCAGGACACGTGGAAGAATCGGAAGATACTGATGTATGACTTAGCGGTGGGCATGGGCCATTTGGTCCCTGTAGACCGCTCCGGCATCGTGGCTGAACATGAAAGACGTTTACTGCTGCAGCGCCCTTTGCCAGCTGAAGACGGGTACCGACCCGAAACATCGTCTGCCCATTTCCCTCCACAGATGCTGCTTGACCCGCCGAGATCCTCCAGCACTTTATTCCTTTTACCTGCTGAAGCAGCCGCTGCAGAAAAAAACGGGTTCGTCCAAAAATCCGAACTGGTTCTGCGTTGCAGAAGCAAAGAACTGCAGATGCTTGATTATACGCAAAACGACTCAAAGTGCTGGAGTAACTTAGCAGGTCGGGCAACATCTCCGGAGAATATGTGTAGGTGACGTTTCGGGTCGATACCCTTTTTCAGCCCCTGTGGTTTGCGTGCGTGGACGGCTACTTCATTCCCTCCCGCCGACCACCTTTCCCTGTTCAGTGGTATGTCTGTGTCTGTGTGTATATATGTGTGTGTGTGTGTGTGGGGGGGGGGGGGGGGAGGGGGGGGTGGTGGGGGGTGGGGAAGGGGGGGGGGGGGAGGGGTGGGGGAAGGGGGGTTCAATCACTCGCAGTTTCCAAGAGAGTGCCCATTAAACCGACTGTAATGGAGAAATTAAATATTGACGGAAAATGTGTGGAGATTGGCTGTATTGAACAATCAGTAGCGCGAATGGAACTGCTGGCATAGAAATACTGCATAGACATAGCCCAGACCATCATATAAACCAAACTCCCTTCCATTGACTTCATTTCAACTTCACGCTTCATAGGCAAGGCCACAATCATATGCAAGGACCAGTCTCACACCCTCTTCTCCCCTCACCCATCGGGCAAGAGGTGTAGATGTGTGGAAACACATACTTCCAGATTCAGTGACAGTTTCGGCCCAGCCGTTAAGAGACAACGGAACAACTCTGTCAACAACTGGGGAACTGTCCCTCCTGAGATACAATCTACACCCCTCCATTGAGTCTATCCAAAGCAAGCGATGCCTGCGAAGGGCGCGCAGCATCGTTAAGGACTGCTCTCACCCCAACCACAGTCTGTTTACCCTCCTACCATCCGGGAGGCGTTACATGTCTCTCCGTTGCAGGTCCAGGAACAGCTTCTTCCCTGCGGCTGTTCTTAACTCTGTACGTCGGTGATTGCCAGTCCCCCGCCAATCCCCCAAAAATTGCACTACGACGGCTGTATTTTCGTATATATATTTATTGCTCATATTCTATGTTCGCTCTTCTTGGGAGATGCTAACTGCATTTTGTTGTCTCTGTACTGTACACTGCGCAATGACAATAAAGTTTGAATCTGAATCTGAATCTGACATCATTGTAGACCCTCGGACTATCTTTAATCGGACTTTACTAGATCTTATCTTATACTAAACGTTATTCATAATATTCCCTTTATCATGTATTTGTGAATGGCTCAATTGAAATCATGTATTGCCATTCCGCTGACTGGTTAGTAGGCAACAAAAGCTTTTCACGGTACCATGATACACACACTAAACTAAACTTCAAACTGAATGGGCCGAACAGAACATAGAACTACACCATGCCACAATACAAAATGAAAATGGACACAATCAAACCGAAAAGATAAATGACCATTGCAACCCCTCGTCTGGTCGAGCGGGAAGAATCAGTCTGAGGGCTATACACATCAGTGTCTCTCTCGGGAGACACTGTTGGGATTTGGGTGACATCAAGATGATGCTCATCAGCCACCTCACCAGACTTGTCTCACATTGAGTCCAATGGCCATCGGATCACAAAGCATCGGTACAGTCCCTTCAGCCCACTGCGTCCGTGGCCATCAGTGATACCCCTGGAGCACAAGGAAGCCCAGTGTAGGCAGCTCATCCCTCGTGACTGCAGCACTTTTGTGTCTATCCAGAGTCGGCTAATTGACCGCTATAATTTGTTTCCAAATGCGTAGGTGAGATCCAGAATATTTATGGAAATGCGAGGGAGAATAAAATTGGGATTTGTATCGGAGTAGTACAAATGGGTGCTTGATGGTCAGCATTGAATTGGTGGACTGAAGGGCCTGATCCATTCTGCATCACCCCCCCTGCTCCATCTTTGTCAGAGCCTGTAGTTGCCGCAATGGCCTGGTCCATTATCTCAGAGTACACATATCTTACGTGGATCTATTCATCCTCGATCCAGAGCGACTGCTTAACAGGAAAGATGACCATTGCTCGTGTCCATTGGTGACCTTGTCTTGCAGAAATCTGCAAAAATTCCAGCTGAGTTGATCCGCAGACCTCTGAGATTCCAGCTCCACCAGTCTAACTGGGGAAAAACGGCTCCCGATTTACTTTCATCGCCATCTTGCTGGAAGTTGGTGATTAAAATTTGAGTGAGAAGGTGAAGGTGGCATTCCAGTGGAGATCCGAGGGAATGCTGCACCTACAAAGATGCAGTCTCAAAGTTGAGACATCACACTGATTTAAAACTAAATTGTTGCAGCTTCTCTGGATAAAAAGGATGGACGACATTCCGGGTCGGGAGTGAAGAAAGGTCCCAACCCGGAATGTCCCCTGTTCCTTTTCTCCAGAGATGCTGCCTGACCCTGTGAGTTACTCCAGCGCTGTGTGTCCATATTCGGTATATGCAGCGTCTGCAGTTTCTTCCTACACATCTATGGAGAGAGAATCAGAGTTAATATGTCAGGGCAATAACTCTGTAACAGAACCTACTCTAGACCAGGTCCATTGGTGCCATCACTAGCAATGTCAGGTCTGACAGAAGGGAAACAACACGAAGCATTTACCATGTTTCACTTTCTCTACAGATGTTGTCTGACTCTCTGAGTGTTTCTGGCATTCTCTCTTTTAATTTCAGATTTACTGTATTTGCAGGCTTAAACCGAGCTATTGGTTACTCTCTGGGGTGGCTTCAAACTCTGGTAGAGGTCAGCGAATCTCCTTCCAGCCAATATCTATCCCCAAAGCAAGGCATTGAACATATCTGTACTCGTTTCTAGGAAATGACACAACGTGCTGGAGTACCCCAGCAGGCCAGGCAGCACCTCTGGAGACCATGGACTAGTGACCTTTTGGGTCCAGTTTCTTTTTCGGACATTTCTTCCAATTTTTGTCATTGGGAACTTGCTGTGCATTCTTCATTGTGATAATGAATATGTATATAATCAGGTTCTGTGGAAATAGTGGATCATAACTTCCTCATTGTTGATCTTGGCAAACCTTTGGCATATTGTGATTAATCTTTTAAGGTTGTTGACTTATTTTTTGAATTTCAGTAATAATTAGGATTGAGTTGAACATAATGGTGTGAGCCACAGATTAAATAACACTTTTTCACACACTTTGTTTCACTCCACCAATCTGTAGAAAATGATCACGGGCTTTTGCACTTGCCATTACTTTGTAGATTCCGAACTGTTAAAAATCAGAGTTCAACACTTCAGAAGGAAATGCTGTGGATAATTTTTTTCCGTTACTTTGTGAGCTGATTGCTTTCACCAAGCATTATTACAATTCATTGCTTTTGTGTAGCTCTTTACCTCTGCCCAATTGCTGAGTTCTTTCCTACTTGTTTACATTCCTCTGTCCACAAAGAAATTTGGTGCATAATCCAGATATCATTATTTTAATCGCGCACATTGCTCCAATATTGGCCCCTTACTTTTGATCCACTCCGATTTCCACGTTGACTAATTGGTCAACGCTAGAGCCGAACTCTAGAACCAGGAGCCACAGTTTAAGAATAAGGAGTAAGGCAGGAACGGGGTACTGATTGGGGATGATCAGCCATGATCACATTGAATGGCGGTGCTGGCTCGAAGGGCCGAATGGCCTACTCCTGCACCTATTGTCTATTATCACTTGGATACAGTTTTTTTTTAAACATCCTTACATCGACTTTATCAAGTGTATTAACACGAGTCATAATTGATTAATTCTCAACTTGTCACTGCTGAACCAAGTAGGAGACCAGGAGTCCTCTAGCTCTGAGGAACCAAGGACATTTGGGCATTAAGACACTGGAAATTGGTGTCCCGAGGTACTGAGCTATGTTAGTGACGCAAGAGACTGCAGATGCTGGAGTCTTCATCAATTGCTCCCCTGTCATGTAGCATTAGTAGGGGTATCTTTGAAGGGAGCATGGCTGGGAGATCGAGGAGCCATTGTGTGTAAGGTAGTGAAAAAGAAGAAGCCTGCTTTGGACAGTGCAAGCATATTCCAGGGTGACAGCTGATGAAGGCCATCTGTTGATGCAAATGTAGGTTGTAATGTTGAGAGTGTGTCAAACAGTCCAAGGGAGATGCAAGAGCATTTTTCAGGATTTTTTCTGATTATGGTAAGCACGAGGTCAATAATGCTGCATGACCCGCTGAATTGCTCCAGCACTTTGTGCCTCTTTTTTTCCTTCCACGAGCAATTCATCTATTTTTGTCCCGAAAATATGCCAACACTTCACAACATGAAAAACGTTTACCGCTGCGGCGCCCTTTCGGGTCCCCACCCGAAACGTCGTCCGTCCATTTCCCTCCGCAAATGCTGCCTGACCCGCCGAGTTCCTCCAGCACGTTATGCTTTTTACCATCCGAAACTCCCGCTGCAGAAAAAACAAAATCCAGCCTGGTTCTGCGTTCCAGAGGCAAAGAACTGCAGATGCTGGTTCATACACAAAACGGACTCATAGTGCTGGAGTAACATCAGCAGGTCTGGCAAATATCTCCGGAGAACATGGATGAAACAATTTGTTTTTTGTTCAAGATTTCGGGTCGAGACGCTTCTTCAGACCCTCTTTAAGCATGGTTTGCCAGCGTGGGCGGCTAGTTCACGCCCTTCCTAGGGGGGGGGGGGGGGGGGGGGGGGGGGGGGGTCAATTACTCGCGGTTTCCCTGAGTTTAACCATTAACCCGGGAAACCGGCTCTCACGGAGAAATAAAATATTGTAGGAAAATGTGTGGAGAGCAGGTTACATTGAAAATCAGTAGCGCGGATAGATCTGCTGGTATGGACTTGATTGCAGAGAATTGTGGACGCAGCCCAGACCATCAGACAAACCAAATTCCCTTCCACTGACTTCCACTGACAACTGGATAACTTTCTTAAGGAGCCACATAGTATAAATGTTGCGGGGATGTTTTCTCAGATGGGGAAGTTAAAAGCAAAGATGATCGTGTCAGAATTAGTGGCTCCCATTTTAGACTGAATTGCTTCTCTCTGAGTTATGAATCCTTGGAGATGAGGTGGAATTGCTTCTCTCTGAGTTATGAATCCTTGGATCTCGTTCAAACGAGAGGTCCGCTAAATACAGCTTTAATGGCCCAATTAATGCTTTCTCACAATATTCAGCAACAGGACAGACCCCATCCCCAACATTATTTAATAATGATATCTGTATATTTGAAGGGTTCACTGTTCATTGATTCCTACCATGGCCTGTGCTGGCCATGGTCCTGAAAGTGCTCAGAGTGTGCGGCTATCGTGGATGTTGAGGGACTTGACTTTGACTTTGCGTCTTCTCCATTAATAGGGTTATCTTTGAAGGGAGTGTGACTGGGAGATCGCGCAGCCTTTGAGAATGGTAGTGCAAATGAAGCCTGCTTTGGTAGAGATGGTGGGAGGACAGAGTACAATACTCTGGAAGCATCACCCAGGGTGACAGCTGATGAAGCTCATGTTGATACAAATGCTGGTTGAAATAGAGCAAAAAGGGAGTATGTGTGTGTGTGGTGGGGGAGGGGGGGGGGGGGGGGGGGTGCAATGTTGAGAGTGTGTCAAACAGTCCAAGGGAGATGGAATGGCAAATTCCCATATACTGCCCTGCCTGATTCTACCACTCAACTCCACACTAAGGGCATATGACCTTTTTGTCGTATCCCCCTTCTTTGCCTCCGTCTACGCTGAGGTCTAGCGGATCCGGCGACCTCGGGACTCTGGAGGCAGCTGACAGGACTCGTCCTGGGCTCGCTCCCGGCCCAGCCCGGGATGGAACGGTGCTCCCGTGAGAGCGGCCTGGTGAGGGGCTGGAGTGGCCCAGCCCAACGGCACTCCCGCTGGAGTGGCCCAGCCCGGGAGGAACGGCACTCCCGCTGGAGTGGCCCAGCCCGAGGGAGGAACGGCACTCCCGCTGGAGTGGCCCAGCCCGAGGGAGGAACGGCACTCACGTGAGGGCGATCTGGTCCGGGGGCTGGAGGACGGTGCTCCGGTGGCTGGGACGACGTTCTGGCGGCGGTGTCCAGAGTCCTGGGTTCAGCCGCGGGCCGGCGGCTGCGTGTGTTGGACTGGAGGTGGGGCGGCTTCGACCACCCCGGGCCGCAGTGTTTGAACCGGCCCGTTCGCGGGGTTCGGTGAGCTGCGGGACTGTTTGTACCATCGCCCGGTGGGGTATCGCCCCAGCGCAGAGGGAGAAGAGGGAAGAGACTGCAGCCCTAAGATTTTTGCCTCCACCACAGTGAGGAGGTGTTTGGAGGACTCACTGTGGTGGATGTTAATTTGTGTTTATTGTTGTTTATTATTGTATCATTGTATGTATGACTGCAGGCACGAAATTTCGTTCAGACCGTAAGGTCTGAATGACAATAAAGGAAATTCAATTCAATTCATATGTGGCGACAAATTAAGCCACCAACCTGCACACCTTTTGGACATAGGAGGGAATGGGAGTAGCCATAGATAGTCCATGGGGTCAAATAAAGGATGTGCAATCTCCAGATAGACTGCACCCGAGATTAGAGTCGAGCCGGGTCACAAGAGCGAAGTGGGAGCAGCTACATCTGCTGCGGCACTGCGAACACCTATTGCTGTCTGTAAATCCTGAAGATTGCAGGGGCAATAAGATAAGAGAAGGTCTGGTGTAGAAAGACGCTTTATCTCGAATGCTTTCTCCCGAAGCTCCAAGCCTCAAGCGCTGAGATTCCTCTGAGCAGAGGGGGACCAAACAGGTCCACATTTGGTATAGTTACGGGGTGTAAAACTAATTGTAGGTCATGGGCAAGATTGGGAAAAATGCGACTTTTTGTGCAAAATGTGACTTTATGTGGGCTGGATCAGTTGTGCACGCGTGAACGCACGCGCTCATGCTCCCATTGCTTTCGTTCCATTCGTTTTTTTCAGCCTGCTCTCATGTGTCTCATTCTCTACTATAACTACAAAGTGTTCCACTTTACGAATTGTTTCTTATGAAGAAGATTGCCTAGCAAGCATTACTTTTATGATTGGTATTAACAGTCATAGGCTACAAGAAAGTTGTGATGAGAGAGAGGTAAAACTATGCTATTTTGGCTAAGATTGTTTTGGGAGCCACACCCTTTCCATTAATAAACCATTTCAAATCGAACATTAGCAGACACAAATTGTTGTTTCGTTAGGTCTACTCCTCCACCACCATTTTAGTGGGTTTCTGGGACGATTGGGAGACTGGGATAGGCCTAAAACAGAGACGCTTTGCAGTCAGCTGAGCTCTCTCCTCCGCCATGCTGCTCCACACATTGTAAAGAGAAAAGTATCCACCGGCAGCCCGCACCGCTACCACGTTGTTTTTGTTTCCTCACAGCATTCAAACCCAGCACCCAACCGCTCAACTGAATGACCAAATTCTGCTCCTATCACTTACAGCATGAACTTCTGAACTGATGAAGAGTGTGTGTGTTTCAAATCTTATTCATTTTTTTATCCATTTATATATACGGGGCACAGACCCAGGCCGCAGATTTATCAAGAATTATAAACAATTCTCCAATCTTAAGTGCAGATTAAAAAAAAAATATTCCTAAAATATATTTCCTAGTGAATTCTCCACCTGCCTACAATGTTGATGTGGTGATTCTCATTTATAAAGGACTTTCATCACATTATTCAATCAGGGGTTTGCTGATCGGAAAAGATAAAATTACCATCAGTCCTGGCTTGAAATTTTCAGCTCTCTCCGTAACCTTTAATGAACTTCAGGATGGCCTTAAAGGGATATTTCACGGCATTTGTCACCTCCTCCCGGAACATCCTCTGAGTGACCGCATAAATAAACGTGTTGGTGCAGGAGCTGAATAACTGAAGCATTGTTCCCAAGTAGTCAGCTACAAAATCAGACGTAAGCCTTCCCACATACCGACCAGTAATTCGCATACTTGATAGAATGACCACCCGTGTCACCCATAACAGGATAAAACTGGCCGATATGGTGAAGAGTAAAATGATGGATTTTCTTCGATTCTTCATCTCTGGGTCATCCTTCCCCTTCCCGCTCCGTTGCCCCCTCAGTTTTCTGCGGACTACACTGGCCATCAGGATGTGCCTGACAGTGAAACCATTGAGCACCAGGATCAGCACGAAGGGAATGAGTGGGGTTAAAATGCGGTGCCCCCAGTCAAATGCTGCCCACACCGGCGATGTTGCAAAATCAAATGATGTCCTGCAGAAAAGTGAGTGGTACGTGAAATACCAGGGGATGTTGGTTAACACACTCAGCACACTCACCACTGCAATAACAATGGCTGCACCTTTCTCAGTGCAGTATCTTGTCTTCAGCTTCTGGAAGCAAATGGCCACCGTACGGTCAAAGGTGAAGGCAACAGTGAGCCAGACGGAGCAAGCCACTGACATGTAACCCACGGTATATACGATGTTGCACTCAGGATGCCG
The DNA here is from genome assembly GCF_028641065.1 of Leucoraja erinaceus. Taxonomy (NCBI): domain Eukaryota; kingdom Metazoa; phylum Chordata; class Chondrichthyes; order Rajiformes; family Rajidae; genus Leucoraja; species Leucoraja erinaceus. The sequence continues at coordinate 16,445,674 of NC_073384.1, read as the reverse complement.
AGGTATGTGAAATATGTTGATGAGAATGACTTGAAATATGACAACAAGTAGATCTGCTACTGCCATTGCCACAAGATACCAGGTGACACCTTTGGAGAGTCCACACCGTCCTCGTGATAGTGTTACAATTGCGACCACGTTAGCTGTGAAGTTGAGAAAAGGAAACAAATTTGACAGTGAGCAGGCAGAGCCATTGTTGCAGGTTTAACAGCTGACATGAAATAGTAAATGAGAGACAAGATATAATGAGTTTGGAATTGGATTAACCTGTGCAATGAAATTCCACAGTGTGCCTCAGCAGTGGGGCAATATTTCCATATATTCCCACTGAGAGGGGCTGGAGAGGAGACTAAATATGCATTGAGGCTTGAGTCAGGTACCTACTAGAGCCGCCAGCATGGCTAACCACTTGGATGAGTTGAGGACCGATATCTAGCTGGTTGAACGTCCTCGCAGGTAATATCTTGCTCACTCACCTGGTCTGCATAAGGAGGTTGTCAGGTGAACTCATACAGCTCCCAGCTGTGTCCACCCCAGGCAGAATTTCTGGAACATTGGGTCTTGTTACTCTCTCTGCGTCTCGCACCTGTGACTGATTGCAGCCATTTACTGCTCACGCCGTGAATTTTAAACATTCAACAACTTTGCTGCAATTTCACGTCCCTCACCAACATGATCAGTCGCCGTCTCGTTACTTCTTGACTTTTCTATGTCTGTTTCAGGGACAAGACAGTGACAGGGATTCATTACAGACATCTTCTGTGTTTTCCTCCTCAATGTCTGGGCATCCCTGGCCAGGCCAGCATGAGTTGCCCATCCCAGATTACCCTGGCCCAGAGACTATGGAGGGTGTGAGAGGCGTTGTGGAGCTCCAGGCGTGGGAGTCATCATCTCACGTGTGGAACCTGAGGTTGCGGTGGGGGAGATGGCACCGGGCGGACAGCAGGTAGATTAGGAATGTAGGGGTGGGGATTGGAAGAGTGGAGAATCGGTTATGGAGGGGAAAGGGAAGACACTGTAGCTAATTCTCAGCCTATGACTGGCGAAAAAATGACCGAACAGACAGAATCCAAGTTTAATGAGCAAAAGACTAACTAGATATCAAGTTTAACTAGATGTCGAGTAATGTGAGCAAGTCAGGTGAGCAGAGACAGTGGTCACATTGGAAAGAGTCATTGAGGAGAGGGAGGTTGGATATAGGAGGGTAATGTGTAAGAGGAATAGGGTTATGGTGGGGGAATTTGAGGATGAAAAGATTGAGGTCATTGGAGGTTGGTGCTTGGCGGGACAAGGTTCCAGTGAATGGGAGGATGGTTTTGTGGACAAGATGGGCTCTGAGATGGCTTGCCAGCTGAAGGGAGGGAAGCAGGAGAAATCTGAGAAATGCGGACTTGGGCACTGGGCATCTGAGGGACAAATTGAATCAATGTGTTAGTTCCAACTATGCTCACATTTCAAAGATACAATACTTCACTAGATTAAAACATTTGGGGAATCATTATCTAAATATCGGTGCTCAATAATTCCACCTTCACTGTTTCTGTATGCATTTTATCGACTAATCTGTGCATTTACATATAATACATGTAATACATTCAGTATGTTACGTATTTACAAATAATATCCTCTGGGTATGTGTCTTTCTCCAAGATAACAACAGATGAGAAATATTTTCATATAATACATCATAACCTTATATACATTATATATCTATTTACATATAAAACATTATATTAATTGGGTGCATTGTAAATAACCAGCAGCACCTGGATATCAATAAATACGTCATTAGTTTGGCTCCAACGCCCGGTCAGTGCAAACCCAACAGTGAGTGATGAAGGAGGCTGACCCAATCAGACTGAAGCCTGGCAGATATGGCGGAGAGGCAGCAAGTAAATCACAGAAGGAGAGAGGAATATCAGTGGTCAGTCAGAGCTGAATAACAATCAGAAATAATCATAGCTGAACAAATGCAAGGTGGTTGTAATGACTTACAGAGAACTCCAACGGCCGCAAGGAAGCGGTAGTAATAAGGTTTAATATCTATGAGCAGATAGAATAGATCCGTTAATCTCATATTTTGCAGTAAATTGCGATGTCCTTCAGCAGGGAAGAGTTGTAGCGGACATTCTGCGTTCACTCACTCAGTGAAGACCTTTATTTATACAGGCAGGCGGCATCCACAGGGGCCGTAGGGGACATGATCATTGTTAGTTACCAGGCTCAGAATAAACACATTACCACATTAGCACCCTCTGAAACATCAATTAGCAAATGAACAACAGACTCCGCTCGATACACTTGGCATACAAGCACTGGGATGGAAACAGAAGGTCAAACAACTGGAATCACAAAACAAATTGTTCACTATATTCTACCAGCTGTGGACTTGTAACAATGACTACTCACACCTTTTTCCCTCTCCTGTCCTTCCCTATCTTTTCCGTTTGACAAGTTTTCAGTGGATACTCCTCCCTAACCTCATACACTCTCACATGGAGCAATCTCCCAGCATCTGCATTCCAGCTTTTGATGATGAATTACATATATCTACTCTGTCATCACTCTCACCATCAGCTCAGCACTTCCATGAGATCTCTGCAAAATGTTCCTGTGGTAAAGAGCAGGTTGGGCAAATTTTCCTGAGGTAAAGTGTCCTGTGGTAATCTCCCACCCTCTGCATTCCAGCTTTTCGTGAAGAATTACATTTATCTTCTCTGTGATCATTCTGCATATCCACTCAGCAGAAGATTGCTGCAAATCTTCCTGGGATAAAGAGGAATTTTCCTGGGGGTGAAGTCACCTATCCACCTATTTTAACGCACTCATGATCTGTATGCTAGAAACCCAAGTTCGACTTGACTATCCACACTCTGTAGACCCTCCCTGTTTTGGCTTTGAAAAGGCTTCACCTAGTCATCTGCAATCTCTCATTTCCTCAAGGCTGCCCAGTTATCACCACCGCTAACATTTACTTTTCAATACAAATTATCTCCTTGGAGCTGCCACGGGTTTAGAGAAGCAGGGGTGCTAGGTCATTGGGAACAGGTGCCTTTGAAAGTAAAACATAATCCCCATATCAGAAATGTAATTATTTTCCTGTCTGTCCTCTTCCTTGCAAATGAATAAAATATTTAATTGATTTGCAGGATTCTCCATATATTCATTGAAAGGAATCTTGAACAACAACCTTGCATCATCCACACATGAAGGTGTCCCACACGGCTTTTCAGAAGTTCCATCTGTCAAAACCTGACACTGATCTATGTAAAGAGATGGAGCAGTTGTCCAAAGGAGCAACTAAGACAATGGGAGAATGATGATCATAGCGAGGGAATCACGGGACTTGACTTTCCGTGGCTTTCCGTGAATTCCAGCCTTCAGAAGAGTGGATGCCTGAACTGGAGGAACATCAGGTTCTGGGAAGGGTGTTGAGATTGAGCTTCTTCGCCATTAAGTGACTATAATGACAAGGTTCTGAACGTATCTCAGAAGAATGTGGATAAAGTTCTAGATAATAAAGGTTGAAATAATAACATTAAAGATAATTGTAATGTTTTCATACATATTCATGTATATGTTAATGAGTTGGTGTTTTATATAAGCTGGGAATGTTGGGCAATATATATCTCTATTGTGATCCAGGCAATCTGCGTGTAAGTTGTTATTCATTCTGCCGTCTGGAATATAACAATATTCATCCACGTATGTCATAGAATCATAAAGTTATAGAGTGATACATCATGAAAAACAGGTTTTTCAGCCCAAGTTGCCCACACCGGCAAACATGTCTCAGCTACACTAGTCCCACATGCCCACGTTTGGTCCATATCCCTCCAAATCTGTCCTATCCATGTACCTGTCTAACTGTGTCTTAAATATTGGGATACTCCCTACCTCAACTATCTCTTCTGGCAACTTGTTCCATACATCCACCACCAGTTGTGTGAAAAAGTTATCCCTCAGATTCCTGTTAAATCATTTCCACCACCTATTTCCACCATCTATGTCCTCTGGTCCTCGATTCACTTACTTTGGGCAAGTTCCTCCTCACATCTACCCGATCTATTCCTCTCATGATTTTATACACCTCCATAAGATCATCCCTCATCCTCCTGCGCTCCAAGGAATAGAGTCACAGCTTACTCAACCTCTTCTATTTGCTCAGACCCTCTAGTCCTGGCACATCCTCATAAATCTTCTCTATTTCCTTTCCAGCCAGGCAACATCATTCCCTTAACATGGTGCCCAGAACTGAACATAATATTCTAAATGTGGCCTCACCAACATCTTATACAACTGCAACATGGCCTCCCAACTATTCTCAATACTCTGACTGATGAAAGCCAATGTGCCAAAAGGCTTTTTGACCACCCGATCTACCTGCGTCTCCACCTTCAAGGAGCCATGCACCTACACTCCTAGATCCTTCTGCTCTCCAACAATCCCCAGAGCCCTACCATTCACTGTGTAAGTCCTGACCATGTTAGACTACCCAAAATGCAACACTCACATTTCTCAGCATCAAATTCCACCAGGACAAGCAGCCACTCTGGAGAGAATGGATGGGGGACGATTTGGGTCAGATCAGTCTGAAGAAGGGCCGAAACATCACCCATTCCTTCTCTCCAGAAATGCTGCTTGTCCCGCTGAGTTACTCCGGCATTTTGTGTCTACCTTTGATTTAAACCAGCATCTGCAGTTCTTTCCTACACATTAAATTCCACCAGCTCTTGCTTAATGCAGACAGGAACTACTTTATCTGTTGAGGATTTGTGAATGGAACAGTTCATTGTGCAATCATCAGTGGAAATCCCACCGGTCCTTATGATGGAAGTAAGTCATCGATTAAGTTGTTGGAGATGGTTGGGTCCAGGACACAACCCTGAGGAACTCCTGCAGTGATGTCCTGGATCTGGGATGTTCATCCTCCAATGATTCTTCATTGTGCAAATGATGACTCCAACCACCGGAGTGTTTTCCTTTTGGTGCTCATTGACTTTGGTTTTACCAGGACACCATGATGGCACAATCGGTCAAATACGGCCTGACACCAATGACAGGCACCCTCATTCCACCACTGAAATTTGTCTCTTTGGTCCATGTTGAGACCAAGGATTCAATGAACTCTGGAGCCGAGTTGTTCTGGCAAAGACAAATGGGCATTGGTGAGGATGGTATTGGTGAGTAAGTGCAGTTTGAAAGCACAGTGGAGTGATTGGGAGTGTTGGTGTGGGAACTCCCAGTTTTACGCCAAGTGACTATGGGGGACACCATTGATCAAGCATGTGAACCAACAAAATACCAGATCAAAGGGAGGGTACAGATTTTTTGCTGTTGAGTAGAGCAACTACTCATGGATAAAAACTGTTTTTATGTCTGGCTGTGGCAGCTTTGACAGTCCGGAGTCGCCTTCCAGAGGGAAGGGATTCAAAGAGTTTGTGGCCAGGGTGAGAGAGGTCAGAGATGATCTTGCCCGCTCGCTTCCAGGCCCTTGCAGTGTACTGTTCATCAATGGAGGGAAAGTGTGTCGTTTGTATACGAAGTGTATGTGTTTAATGGACTGGAGGAGTTTAGTGAAGTATTGTGAAATACAGTGAAAAGATTAGTAAAAGATTATTAAAGTCACGAGCGGTGGCTGGTAGCAACAAGGCTCACGGCTCTCTTCCCATCGGGGACACAGGCTTGTGTTGGCCGGTTTGGAGAACTCTTGGGTCCCAGCAACGTTCCGATCCCGGTCCAAGGTGAACTCCAGTGAACTCACTCACAGCATGAACCTATAGACTTAATAAGCCCACGCTTTTTCAAGAATCTACAAACAGCATCAACTGTGTTATTGAAACTAGGTATCTTTCTTCATGATGGGAACTGGGGTTATTTATTGTATAAGGATTCATGCTCACATTGGATATTTCTGGGAAGAAAGCTTTGTGTTGTCTTAGCATTTCTCATCCTTCAGTACCAATGCTAATAAATGAAAATTATTTGCATTCCAAACTCTGATTTGTTAAAAGACTCAGATAATAAAATCTGTTTGTTGTGTAGCTTTGGGCATCAGGCCCACATTAATAGAGTGGATCTGGGCACTGTACTACATCTGTCTTCATGATAGAGTTAAGGTGAACACTTGGGCTGTGATGTTTCCGTTCCAAGCTCTCCCTGTTGTTCTATACCCTGACCTTCAGTTCTCCTCCTGTCTATTTTCCTGCAGAGGAAAGTTTTCAGCTGCTCCAGGAGCCCTCCCTAATTTAAAACTTGACTCCTGCTTTTCCTTCTCCCAGAATCAGACCATTCTACACAACATCAACGCCTCATTGTGGGTCTCATCAGTTGGGTCAAAATTACCATAAACCTATTGCGAGTTTTCATTTGAATGTGAGACTGAAGTATGAATCCAGCACTATATCTTTAACTCAGATAATTTTTGTCTTTTTAGGTTTTGAACCTTAAAACACCTCAATATGAAACCATAAGCAGGTTGCAAAAACTGTTATGTTTTCTCCTCTTCTTTGTCTAGTCAATATCCTCCACTATTGATCCATTGTCCTTTCCATCTCTCCGTTCTCTATCTGAGTCGCTCATGCCCCAGATATCTCCCTCCCAATGATCAGGGTCCAAGTCAACTGATAACATAATGCACACTGTTACTGAGAACACCTACCTCTCCTTCCTCTTTTATTTATTTTGCTGTTGAACGGTAGCTAACTTAGAGGCGGTATTAATTTGTTTCCTTTCTGCATTTTCTCTGCTTTCCTGTGCAACCTTTGCCGTCAGTCAAGGTCACACTGTGTTTTTCCAGGGTACTAGCTTATTTTTACCCCTGAGATATGAATGCTGATTTACATAAAAAAGTCAAAAAGTGCTGGAGTAACTCAGTGGGTCAGCTGTCATCTCTGAGAACACGGATAGGTGATGTTTCCGATGTGGACCATTCTTCAGACTGATTGTGGTGGGTGGAAGAAAGCTGAAAGAGATGTAGGGCAGAACATAGCCTGGTGAGTGATAGGTACAGGTGAGGGGGATTTTGATGGGCAGATGGATGGACAAAGGCCAGATGTGAACATACCAATAGAGTGAGGTAAGGATACAAATGATTGAAAATTGTGAAAGCAGAGGAAATAATCTGTGGAAGGGGAGGGGGAAGGGGAGAAATGAATGCAAGTCCAGGTGGGACACAGGGAAGTGAGGGGAAACAAATTAATAGGAGGTTGTGTGTAGGATAATAACATAAAATTGTAAAATTTAATGTTCATTGTGAGCTACCTAGGTGGAATATAACATACTGTTACTCCCGTTCCTCATGCTGGTAAGCTCCAGGATGGAAAGCTCAGTACCGGAATGGGAAGAGAGTTAAAATGATTCGCAACTGGGAGATCCAGTTGGCATTGGTGGACATTGCCTGTTTGGCGTAAAGGGCTCCAGGTCTAAGCTTGGTCCTATTGATGTAAAGGTGATCACATCAGGACCTGAGATGAGATTAGATGAGGTACATATTTGTCTCACCTGGAAGGATTGCTGGGTTCCCTGGACGGATGTAAGGGAGGAAGTATAGGAACAGGTGTTACAATTCCTGCAGTTGCAGGGGAAGGCACCTAGTGAAGGGGAAGTTAGGATGGGAAGGGATGAGTGAACTAATGAGTTGTGCATGGAGTGATCTCTGAAGGCTGAATGGGGTGGAGGTGGGAAGATATGATTTGTGATGGGATCACGTTAAAGGTGGCAGTAATGACAGAGAATGATGTATTGTCTGCAGAAGATGGTGGGATGAAAGCTAAGCTCCTAGTGGACTTTACCCTTGTGCCGTCTGTGGAAGAGGGGGTATGAGCAGAACTTAAGGGCCTGTCCCACTATACGAGTTTACCCAAGAGCTCTCCAGAGTTTAAACAAAAAATCAAACTCGTGGTAAGTATGTAGAATGTACGTTGCGGGTATGTCAGAGCTCGGGACGTCTCTTAGCGGCTCGTAACGCTAACGGCAGGTACTCGGGAAATGCGGTAAACTCGTGAAGTTTGTTCAACATGTTGAAAAATGTCCACGAGAGCCCCGAGTACCTACAAGCGGCTATTACCGTACTTCTCCGAGTTTGAATCAGGGGAAACTCAGGAGATCTCTTGAATTACCTCGTACAGTGGGACAGGCCCTTAAGGGACAGTGGGGATACTCCTCTGTGATGAAGGCAGAGATCAAGAAAGGGGAGAGAGGTGCCTGAGATAATTTGTGAATTTGAGGACAAGGCGGAGGTTTATGGTAAAGATAATTAAATCAACAGTTCTGCAAGGGTGCAGGAGGCATCCAATATGCAGCAGTCAACGTGACAGAGAAAGAGTTGAGGATGATGCCAGTGTGTGTTTGGAACAAGGACTTTTCGATTTAACCAACAAAAAGGCAGGCATAGCTGAGGCCCATGCGAATTCCCATGGTGGCATCTGTAACTTGCAGGAAGTGAGTGGAGACAAAAGTGATGTTGTTGAGGATGAGGTCAGGTTCTGCCAGGCGGAGGAGAGTGTTAGTAGAGGGAAAATAATTTAGGACTCTGTTCAAGGAAGAACTGGAGAAACTTGAAACCTTTCATGTCAGGGATAGAAGTGTAAAGGGACTGGACATATATGGTAACGATGAGACAATGGGGGCCAATAAAATGTATGATAGACTTGTGTGAGGTGGGCACAGTGGTGTAAAGTGTTACTGTGTAGTGTGGTCCCAGATTGGTATAAGGTGTAACTGTGTGGTGGGTCCCAGGAAGTTGTGAGGTTCAACTCTGTAGGTCGGTCCCTGGCTTGAGTTTAGGTTTATTATTGTCACATATATTGAGGTATAGTGAAACTCTTTGTTTTACATGTTGTCCGAACAAATCAGGTAAACCAGACATCAATTGAATCAGTTCAAACTCAAGGTCGTTCTTTTCGGAAGGAGATGGAGAAGACTTTATAAAGTCAGAGGGTGATGAATCTGTGGAATTCTTTCCAAAGGAATGAATGAAATGAAATGAAATGCCTTGATCTGTCGTTGTAACCACTGCACACAATGAAATTGTTGTCGTCATTCCATTGGTGCATAATATACAAACATAAAAACACAGGACACAATTTAAAAACAATGTTAAAAGCTAGGTATCAAGATAAGTAAGTAATCAGTGCTGTACATGGTGATAGGAAAGTTCAAGGTGGGTAGCAGCACGGAAAAGTCCAGCATGAATAATACTCAGTGAAGATTGCTTTGGGGAAGAAACTGTCTCTGAATCTGGAGGTGCGTGTTTTGATGACCTGTAACGCCTGCCAGAGGGCAACAGTTGAAAAAGGTTGTGACCGGGGTGTGTGGAGTCTTTGATGATTTTAGTGGCTGCTGAGGTAGCGTGAGGTGGCAATATCCTCCAGAGAGGGCAGTGGGCAGCCAGTGATTCTCTCTACTGTTTTTACCACTCCTTGGAGCGCATTCTTATATGCAGCAGAGCAGCAGAGCAGCCTGCATAACACACTGACATGTAATATGTCAGTAGACTCTCAATGGCCATCCAGTAGAAGGCCACCAGCAGCTGTGACAAAGAAGGCTGTGGAGGTAAACTCAGTGGATATATATAAGGCAGAGATAGATTATTGATTAGTATGGGTGTCAGTTTATGGGAAGAAGGCAGGGGAATGGGGTTAAGAGGGAGAGATAGATCAGCCATGATTGAACAGCAGAGAAGATTTGATGGGTCGAATGGCCTAATTCTACTCCTATCACTTATGATCTTATGATCTTAGTTACAAGGCTCAGAATACACACATTACAGCTTTCGCACCCTCTGAAACATCAATTAGCAAATGAACAACAGGCTCTGGCGCAATACACTTGGTGTACAAGCACTGGGATGGAAACACAAGGTCAATGAACCGGAAACACAAAGGAAACTGTTCACAATATTCCACCTGCTGTGCGCTTGTATCAGTGGCTCTCACACCTTCGTCCCTCTCCTGGCCCCTCTAAATTTATCTCAATGTAGCTCTCTGAAGAAGGGTCTGGACCTGAAGAGTTACCCATCCATGTTCTCCAGACTTGCTGCCTGACCCGCTGAGTTACTCTAGCACCTTGTGTCTATTTTTTTTAAACCAGCATCTGCAGTTCCTTGTTTCTCCTATCGTGCCTTTTGCTGGAGATATCCCCCAGAAACAGTTACCATGGCTTAAACATTTAAAGAACATTCTATAAATGTATGAGGGAGGATAGAACAGAAGGACTAGCTGCCAGGAGTCTCCATTTGTTATCTCTTGACTCCACCTGTGGTACTTTATTTGGCTTTATTGTACAGTATTCATAAATGGCATCACCTGATAAGATTGGAAAGCAGGCAAACAAAAGATTCTCACTTTGCATTAGTACATGTGACAACAATAAATCTAAAATCTAAACCTAAATCTAAACCTACACATGCTGTATTTCTGGCCTCTGAGCTGCTTTACCTGATCCAGGTTTCCTTTATTCTAACTAGAGCCTCAAGATCAATGATTCAATGGCACTTTATTTGTTACATGCAAAAAGGTACAGTGAAATTCGTTTTTTTGTACAGTTCAGTACGTATCACATAAGCACTGAGATACATCTTGGATAAGAATCTCGACTACCGTACAGTTGTAATTTAATTTCTAAAACCTCCCACTTGCTGGGAATTCCTTTCCTTTGTAAACAACTTTCTTCAATCAACTATTGCAAACTCGTGTCTACTTGTGTCAAAATTTGTCTGATTTGGAACTTCAAGATCAGTTCTGTCTTTTCCATAACCATTTTAAAACTAATAGGACTATGGTCACATGTGTTCCCCCAACTATGGTCAATGCTCCCCCACTGACACCTCAGTCACTTGCTCTGCCCTTTGTAAAGTTTAACTGTATGGTGCGGTCCCAGGGAGGTGTAAGGTGTAACTGTGCGGTAAAATCCCAATGAAGTGTAAGGTTTACCTGTGGTGTAGTTCCAGGGAGTTCTGTTCAGCAATGTGGTGTGGTCCCAGATTTGTGTGAGGTGTAACTGTGTGGTGGGTTCCCAGGAAGTTGTGAGGCTTAATTCTGTGGGTTTATTATCGTCACATATACCGCGATACAATGAAACACTTTGTTTTTCATATTATTCAAACAAATAGGATAAACCAGACATCAATAAAATCATTTCAAACTGAAACACAATAGATAGATCAACGGAAAGGGAACAGAGTGCAACATATAGTCCTCAACATTATATCGCACAGTAGCACATCTGTCCCATAGACAAATTTCAATGTCCACACTGGGGTAGAGGTGAATTGGACAGTATCATTACTTATGGATGGACTGTTCAGAAGCCTGATAACAGAGGGAAAGCAGCTGTTCCTGAGTCTGGTGCTGTGCTCTTTCAAACTTCCATATCTTCTGCCGGTCCGCATCAGGGAGAAGAATAAGGAATGACTGGGGTGGAACAATGCTTTGATTACGTTGACTGCCCTTCCAAGGAAGCGTGAGGTATAGATGGAGTCAATGGTGGGAAGTCTGGTCTGTGGATTAGACCAAGATACATCTGCAGTTGTAAGTAATTTCTTGCGGTCTTGAGCAAAGCTCTTTCAAAACTAAGCTCTGATGTTAATTGGAGAATGTACTCCACCATGCTTCTTGAAGTAAATAACTAGTTCTTTCATCTTGCTGACATTGAGAGGGAGGTTATTGTCCTGACACCAAGAGCGGAACTCACTATCAAAACATGGAGGGGACGGGGGACACATTTTTTTGGCGGCCGCGCGTGCGCACACACACACACACACACGCACGGCTTCGGAGGCTCAATCCAGCGCTAAAGGCAGCTCAACTGTGCCTGTCTCACCAGGTTAACTACAGCCCTGTCTGGACTGACGGGACACCAGCGCTTCTTCTCCGCACTGGCCAGATTTCCCGCAAGCCCAGGCAGGTTAACCTGGCGGGAATGTCCCCCACCTCTCAAAACATAGGGGGGACGTGTCCCCTCTGGCCGCCCCCCCGGGTTTTCTGCCCCTGCATGACACTATATCAGTACATTTGCTATCTCATTCCTGTCCTCACTCTCTATCTTCCTGTACTGGTTTAACTGTGCGGTGCAATCCCTGGAAGATGTAACGTGTAACTGTTCAGTACCCGGGAGTCCTAGGGAATTCATGGACTCATTCAACATGGAAACAGGGATTTCCTACCATCACATCCATGCTGACCAAGTTGCCCATCTATACAAATCCATTCACCTTAGTTTGACCAGATCCCTCAAAAATCATTCTGATCAATGTACCTGTCAAAATGTGTACTAATGTTATTATACCAGTCTCAACAACTTCCTCTGGCAGCTCGTTCGATATACCCATCACACTCTGTGTGAAAAAATTGCTCAGGTTCCCATTAAGTCTTGTCCCTCTCTCCTTAAACTTATAGCCTCTAGTTCTTGGTTTCCTAGCTTATGATGTCTTTCCTACAGCAGGGTGATCAATGCATAATACTCCAAGTGTGGTCACATCATCAACTTGTATATTTGCAATATGGTATCCCAATCAGCCAATATGTCGACTGATGAAGGACAGCGTGCCAAATGTCTTCTTCATTAACCTGTCAACTGGTGCATATTTTCAGGGATCTATGTACTTGCACTTCAAGATCCCTCTCTTCTGCAATTCCCCTAGCTTTCTATATAAATATCCTACCCTTGTTTTACTTCGCAAAATGCAACACCTTGCAAAATTACTTGAAATAAAATTCACTTTCCATTCCTTGATCAACTAAATCAAGATCCTGCTGTAATTCTTGATAACTTTCTACAACACCATAATTACTGTCTACAACACCATCATTGGGCCTCCAGTCCAATATCCTTCTATGATTACCCTCTGCTTCCTGCCATCAAACCAATTATATATCCAATTAATCAGCTCACCATGGACACCATGCCATCTATCCTTCCAGAGCTGCCTACCTTATGGAAACCTATCTAATGCCTAGTTGAGATCCAGAGAGGTTACATCTACCACCCCAGCCACATTGATCTTCTTAGTTACTTTTTCAAAAATTCAAACATTCGTGGGTCAAGATCTCCCACACACAAAGCCATACTGTCTAAGCCTCCCCAGTTTTTCCAAATTCATGTATATCTCAACTCTCAGAATCCCCACCATTAATCTCAATAGATAATAGACAATAGGTGCAGGAGTAGGCCATTTGGCCCTTCGAGCCAGCATAACCATTCAATGTGATCATGGCTGGTCATCCCCAATCAGTACCCCTTCCTGCCTTCTCCCCATATCCCCTGACTGCTATTTTTAAGAGCCCTATCTAGCTCTCTCTTGAAAGCATCCAGAGAACCTGCCTCCACCACCCTCTGAGGTAGAGAACTCGGATGTTAGGCTTATTGTTCAATAGTTTGCAAGCTTTTATTTACAACCCTCTTAAATAAAGGCACAATGTTGGTCAATCTCTAGTCATTTGAACAATTCACGGTGCAAATGATGATGCATTTCTATCAGCCAGGGCTCCTGCATTTACTTTTCTAGCTTTGCTTAGTGTTCTTGGATATATGAGATCAGGCCTTGGAGAATTATCTATCTTGGTACAATTTAAGATATCCAGCACCATCTCTACTGTAATGCAGACTGTCTACAATGCATCTTCAGCGTTGTTCCTAAATTCTCATAACTTCATGTCTGTCTACAATAAAAACAGAGAATATACATTAATTGAGGACCTTTCACATTTCCTATGGCTCCATGCATTTGTGTCCATTTTGGTTTTGAATCACATTATTTTCTCCCTGGTTGCCCACTTACTTTTAATGTCCTTACAATATTTCTTTGGATTCTCCTTAATCTTCTCTGCCAAAGCGATCCCATGACACTTTACTGTCCTCATGATGTCATTTAGCAGACTCCTGCATCCCCTGTGGTCCAGGGATTCCCTTGATCCCAGCTGACCTATGTAACCCATGCCTCCTTTTTTTCATGACTAGAGCCACAATATTTCTTTTCATCCAGTCTTCCGTACTCCCACCAGCCTTGGTTTTCACTCTAACAAGAACTTGCAAGCCATGAACTCTTTGTATATTGCTTTTCAATGTCTCCTACTTGCTGGGTGTCCCTTTGCTAGCAAATAACCTTCTCCAACCAACATCCCTTCACATGGTTTAGACATGACATTGGCAATGTTCCTGCACATGTCTTTAGAATAGTGGCACAAGATCTTCCGCTGCTTGATACTGCACCTCAGATAAAATGACAAGTAACATGGATATAGGTAGGATTGACTTGAAATACGATGGTAAGTAGATTGTCTGTTACCAGTGAGGCTCCTTCGGGTGCAGGACTCCATCGCTGTCTTTGGCGATTCAGGTGCAAATGTTTTAATAATGCTCATGTGGCTGATATCGAGGAGAAAAGGTTTAGGCCACATGAAGGAATCGATGACGAGGAAAACTACAAATGTAATTTGTCCAGACATATGCAAAGTGACGTATATGAGGAGCTGTAAGAAGGCAAGGGAATATCCAGTTAGTGGGATGATGTTGAGGAGTAGGGAAATGACCACTACAAGGTGGTGCCAGAGTGTGGTGATTCGTTGTATGCTCTTCCCAGACAGACATCTACTACTATCTGATACAATCACTCTTCTCTTCTACAATTTGTTCCCAGCTGTAGGTAAGATAATTTCCAAATATTTGCTCTGTATCCATCAATGAGAAATAGGTTTACAATTTACAAGGATGTTGCCAGGACCTGAAGACTAGAGAAATAGGTAAAGTTGGGAAGGATGGAGTGCCGGAGGCTGAAGGATGATTTGACATATGTGCAATGAAACATGTGGGAAATAGATAGAGTCTTTTACCAGAATATTGGAATCAAAAACCAGAGGACATGGTTAAAGTGAGAGAGGAAAAATATATAGTAACCTGAGGAGTACCTTTACTGCACAGAGAGTGGTGGGTATGGAACGAGCTGCCAGAGGAGGTGGTAAAGGCAGGTACAATAACAACATCTAAAAGATATTTGTACAGATTCATGGATAGGGAAGATTTGAAGGATAATGGGCCAAACATTGGCAGGGGGAACTAGTATAGGAGAGCTGTCTGAATCAGCACAGATTGCGTAGGGTCCACAATTTACTGACAGTGTGGTCACCTTGTGGAAGTTAATAGTAAGATTAAACGAGAACTTACCAGTTTGAAGTTTGATCTTTATTTTATGAGGAGTAATGTTGAGGGAATACGTGAAGAACCCCGCTAGGACGCATGCGTGCCATTTTTCAAAGCAGCGGTGTGAAATCACAGATAACTGTAATGACTAAACATAGTAAGATTAGAGAAGAGATACCAGTTGAGTATATGATCAAGGGTGGGAGCGGAGGGCACGTATTCCCTCAACGTTACTCCTCACAAAATAAAGATCAAACTTCAAACTGGTAAGTTCTCGTTTAATCTTACTATTTTACTTCGGAGTCACGTGAGTGACTACGTGAAGATTTTAAAGCTCTGTGATTTCATGCCGTGGAAACTAGTCCATGCATCACATCTGCCTTGATTATGGGGAGAATAGTGTTAACATCATTAGATATCAATACGATATTGAAACAACGAAAGTTTTCTTAACACCAATCATAGCCCCTATTTATGGGGTAAAATCATATTGCAGAACTTAAAAGTGTTTCTGCAAATGTTCCAGGTTCAATGACTGGTTTATTATAAAATCATTGGAACGTTCATTCCGTTGACCATCCTGCAGTCTTGAGGATTTGGTCCATTGGAACATCCAACTACATTGCTGCTGACGTAGCTGCAGCCCTGGTGGAGTGAGATTTAAAAATATTAGTATCTACTCCCGCCTTTATTAGGACCTGTTTTAGCCATCTTGAGATGGTCTGGACTGTCACTTTTTTGTGTGGCTGTTTGTGGCTGATTAACAGTGTCATTTCTTTGCCTTTGATGATTCTTGTAGATTAGATTAGATAGATTAGATATTACTTTATTAATCCCCTTATTCAGGGGAAATTCAGATGTCCCTGCAGCACACTAATAAAAATACAACATAGCTTTCAAGAAGTTTAACATTAAAACATAAATACATCCCCCCACAGTGGTTCCCACTGTAGGGGAAGGCACAAAGTCCAGTCCGCATCCTCTTGTCCACCCCATCCTCTTGTATGTTCCATATATAATAGTGAGTTACTATACAGAGACGATCATCCGTCGGGTAGGCCCTGAACTCTAGTTTTTGCCCTGCTGATCCCTGTCTGTTCTGTTTAATTAATTCATGGATATGAAAAGTCAAATTCCCAGATGAAATCGTCAAGTTGTCCAGCCTTAGTTTTTGTAGCGACTGGACCCTTTGTGCCGTGACCAAAGCCATCAGCATGACCGTTTTCATTGTTAGTTTCTGTAGGGACAGAGCTGTAGGTGGAGACCAGTTTCTCAACATGGTCAATACAATGCTCACTTCCCAAATTTGGGTGTACCTGGTTCTTGGGGGATTAGTATTGAAAATGCCCCTCATGAGTTTGGTTACCAGGGGTGTGTCCCTACAGAATGCCGCTCTGTTCCTTGCCACAGATAGTTTGACAGAGCACTTCTGGCGCAGTTGATGGCTCTATAACTGAGCCCCTCATCGTAGTGGAGGCTAGCCAGAAATTCCAGAACAGACGGAATGTTGTTTGATCTGTGGTTGAGGTTATTGTCGTGACAGTACTTCCCCCAATTCTTGATGTGCTCCAAGTACTGTTTTTTGGGTGACTGTCTGTGGGCCGATTCAATCATATCCATAGTTCGGTCCATCAGACACAGGTGTTGTAGTGGTGCTTTCATCTCTACAAATTAATAGGTTTGTATGATTATGACAGGGGTGACTTCCCTGTGTTACCGGATGGATGGTGATGCATGGTTCTAATACCATGTCTAGTATCACCGGTGATAATTGGTGATTGAGCCTGGATGCGAAAAGATCGATATCTGGTGTTCCATACCGTGCTGTAATTTCAGCAAATACATTTTTATCCAACATCCATTCAGTGTTTTCATTGGATTTGTGTGACCTGGTGTCTGCCACTAAATTTAGTTTACCTGGTAAGTAGGTAGCTGATATCCAAATATTTCTCTGGATACACCATTGCCAAATTGTGTTGGCCAGATTGTCACATGATGTCGATTTATTTCTACCCATATGGTTGATATATGCTACCACGGTGGTGTTGTCAATTTGTAGTCTAACATGCTGGTAATTTAACCCAGAACAATATGACGTAAGGCCATGGAATGCACTTAACATTTCTAGGTAGTTTATGCCCAGTGTTTTTAATAATGATGTTTCCTGTGCATTCCATCTCCCTCCACAGCTGGAGATGGAATTGGTAGCTCCCCAACCAAGTGCACTCGCATCAGTTTGTAGTACCATAGACGGGTTGCTGATAATTATTGGATTGGAACAATACTTGATGTTGTGTTCCCACCATTTTAGTTCCATTATGGCCTCTGTTGGTAGCTTCATTGGTCTGTCAAAATGGCCACCATTAATTTTGAGTGCTCTTATTTTTGCTCTCTGTAAATTTCGATAGTGTAAAGGTCCGAATTGTGTGGCTGGAAATGCAACCACTTTTCCCAATTATTCTAGCTACCAGTCTAATGGATGGTTTGGTGATGTCAATGATTTCGCTGCAAGCCTCTTTTAAGGCTGTAACCTTTTCTTTTGGCAAAGTCACTGACATGAGAACTGAGTTAATGGTGAACCCCAGATAATCCATTTTTGTTGAAGGCGTTAATTTAGACTTAACTGGATGGATGATAAATCCCAGTTCTTCAAACAATTGTTTTGTGGTTGTAACTGCTTGTTTAGCCAATTCCAAAGTTTTGCCAACAATAAATATGTCATCTAGATATGCCATTACCATGTGCTTTTTTTTCGCAGTAACGCTAGGGCTGGTTTCAAATTTTTTGTGAATAACCTGGGCTGATGTTAGCCCATTAGGTAGTGCCCTGTATTGCCAGGGCTGACCCATCCAGTTGAATTTTAAATAACATCTGTGGTCACCTCTTATGGGTACTGTCAAATCAATGATGATGCGGCAACCACCATCTTTCTTGGTTTTTATAAGATATTGGACATGAATTCCTGTGATTCGTGTTGGGTTTGTTCAATTACTCCTTTTTTATATAGCCGCTGTAGTTCAGCATGTGCTTTAGATTTTTCTATGCCTGTGAGCACGAACATTTGGTTCGGTACATGCTGTATTGGAGGTTATGTTTTTGTATAAATTCTATGGTATAACCCTGGTCCATGCATCCAAATAATATCGTATCTCCACCAACTTTCATGCTCCCTTTTCTAAAGGAACCAGACCCACCTACCTCCATGGTTACCAGTGGTAGGTGTGTTATTTCTTCGGCATCCTCCGTTGAGGCGCCGTTGTCTGGGTCTGTTGTTGGGTTTGTGTTGAAGGCTTGCGCATTTTCCAGGACGGTCGGTCTGGGCCATGGCCTCAAAAAGACCGATGTTGGGTGTTCCTGGTTTTGCGATTGCTCCGGTTTGTGTTGGCCGACTGGGGTCTGTAGGGGTGATATTTTTGGCCGTAGTAGCTTTTGGTTGCTGCTTTTATGAGCCCCAGTGTTTTCGCCTCTTCATCAAGTTCTTTGACTTGTTTTGGTAAATCCCCTCCAAATATGGTTAGGAGATTCCAGGTTTACAGAGGCCGGCAAATTTGGTGTCTAATGCTGGTTTAGATAGCACTTTCCCTGATGTTGTTCAACTCATATTGTGTTGAAGAGTAAAGCCAGTGCCTCTAAGTGGTCTTGGGCCATGTTTAGCTCCTTAATGTGCGGGCAAAAGCTGTAATCCCTGCCGTTAAGACTTTTAGGACTTTCTGAATTTTTAAGTCCCTGGTTCTAATTGATGCCCCTACATGTTTCCAGATGCACTAGTTTACACTGGGAACATTTAGCTACTTGCAGTTCCCTGGAGGTAAATGTCGTGCCATGGTGTCTGATAGTGCCAGTGCCTGCAGTTGGTTAAATGACATATAGTCAATGCATACCGCTATTTTCCAGGTCTTGGCCAGTTTAACCTGGTTGGATAAACTGGGACACCATGTCCAGCATGTTTTCTTTCACCCCAGGCATACTGGGCGTATGTTGATCACTACAATCTCCAGGGTCAGCCCAGAGTTGATCCTCCGTGCTCTCCTCTGATGAGGGAGAAACACTGTGCAGCCCTACAAGGGGTACTGCTGTGGGGCTTATTAATTGCCCACTGTGGCTTTGCCACTTTGGATAATTTTTCACTGTGCAGCCCCACAAGGGGTACTGCTGTGGGGCTTATTGATTGCACACTGTGGCTTTGCCACTTTGGAGTATTTCCTCCAGCACCCGCTGCAGCTGGCTCTTATGCTCTCGGGCATAGGCCACTCGCGGCTGCTCCTGTTCTCCCAACCGCTCCAACTGGCCCCAATGCTCACGGGCACTGGCTGCTCGCGGCTGCTCGCGGCTGCTCGTCATCCTGCAGCCGCTCCAACCGGCCCCGGTGCTCACGGGCACTGGCCGCTCGCGGCTGCTCAAAGTCAGACTCATCGGAGTCTGGCATTCGCTCCGTTTTGCTTCGCTTTCCCGCCCGGCCGAGGCCGGTGCGGTAGCGAAGTCGGGCACAGCTGTTCCCATTTCCGGAGATTGGCGTGCCGTCGGCTGCTGCTGCTGCTGCTGGCTGCCCGCAACCCCGCGGTTCTCCCCCGCCAGCTTTCCCGCAGCCTTCCTTCTAGTGGATCTGTCCTCTTTCCACCTGCAAGGTAAGTGGGAAAAACGCAGAGTCTCCTTACCTGCTGTTCCCGGCTTTCAAATTCTGCTGCTATAGGGGAATGTCCTTCCTCCTGCTGTGACTCGTTGCAATGCATGTAGCGATATGACATGCATGCGTCCTAGCGGGGTTCTTCACGTAGTCACTCACGTGACTCCGAAGTAAAATAATGATTTAAACTCACAAAATGGATTCCGATGAAACTAAGACAAGCTTTAACATTCTTCTATTAAATTACAAAGCCAGCGAAACACACTAACCTTAGCTTTCAGTACATTAACAAAGCTAGCAGACTGTTGATGTTCCCTTTCCAATAATATAAGCGAGATAACAAGCAGAACTTCAAGAATGTTCCCTCTACAATGTAAACATTGAGAGAGAGTTCAGGCTATAAGATTATAATATGTGTAGAAATAAACAAAATGATTGTTCTGCAGAAATATAACCTTCTTATATAACCACATATGGCTAACGCTTCTTCTGTCAGAAGAACCTGTCAATCTTAAGAAGCAAGAGGCTGTAATATGATCTGCAGACAAGGTATTGCCAAACGTTGGTTATTGTAGTATTTATAGGTAATTAGATCACTGCCCCTTTGTGTGGGGATGAGAACTCTGTATAGTCAGTAATCCACATACTGTTAAGAGTTTTACCACACCCGCCTGGTGAAATAAAGATTGTGCTAGTTGAGTAAGATGGTCAAAAATCACAGCCGTAAGTTGTTGCGTTTGATCTAAAATCAATATACAGTGCAAACAGGAAGTTGTCAAGTTTAGACTTTTAATCATTTGCCATTTCAAACCAACCACCACCAAAAACCATTTGCTTTCCTTCATTTCAAACCAGCCACCACCACCAACCAATCGCTGTCCTTTGTTTCAAACCAACCACCACCAACAACCATTTGCAGTGCTTCATTTCAAACCAACCACCATTTGCAGCTCTTCATTTGAAACAAACCACCATTTGCAGTGCTTTATTTCAAACCAACCACCGCCAACAACCATTTGCATTGCTTTATTTCAACCAACCACCTCCAACCACCATTTGCTGTGCTTTATTTCAAACCAACCACATTTTTATTTTCAAACCATATTAAGGGCACTCAAGGTCAGTAAAACCACACTCACACTTTACTAGACATGTGTTCAGTGCTATTCACAGCTGAGACTGAGAGACATGACCCTGTCGCTCCCCCATCTTGCAGAGACTGATTGAGGCACTCAACACTTCCAGGTTTTATAGTCCCTTCGGAAGGGGCATGGCCTTCAGGAGAGAGAATCTCAACATTTTTAAAACACTAATAACTCTTTTATTTTTCATTGCGGAGGGGGTCTCTGAGTAAGATGGCCAAAAATCACAGCCGTAGGTGACAGCGTTTTTTTCTAAAATCAATATACAGAACAACAGGAAGTGGTCAAGATCAGACTTTTAGTAATATAGGAAGGTGACTGATCAAGGTGTTGGAGATAGTTGGGACCCAGACGATGCTCTGGAGAACTCTGGCAGTGATGTCATTGGTCTGGGTTGTTCATCCGTCAATAATCAAACCATCCTTCATTGTGCAAGTGATGACTCCAACCACTGGAGTGCTTTCCGTATGGTGCTCATTGACTTCAGCTTTACCACAACACCCTGTTGCCACAGTCAGTCAAATACAGCCTGACACAAAATAACAGGCTCTCACTCCACTTCTGGAATTCAGCTCTTTGATCCATGTTGGGACCAAGGCTTGGAAGATGTCTAAAACCATGTGGCTCCCAGAAAGCCAAATGGACATTGATGAGGAGGTTATCAGTGAGCAATGTGGAGAGATGGATAGTGTTGGGTTGGGATTCCCAATTTAACATTCGATGATGATGAAGGGTGTAAATGAGACATTACACACATGTAACTTCAAGATAGTCTTTAATATACATTCAGACTTAACAACATATCAGTAGTCACTGACTCCAGCCTGCTACTGAACTGCGTAGCGGGAGAAGTGGGTGTTAGTATAAATGATACAGTAAGGCGGGATTAGTGATGCTAAGACATATATGATTGGTTGCATTCATAAACCAATCTACATCCTTCCCCTTAGAAGATTGAGTATAGTGGGTACCCATGCCAATAAAGTTAAACAAAATCACCACCTCTAACAGGCGGTCTACTGACATGTCCCGAACGCGTACGGACCAAACCCTCCCCCCCTTCATCGGAAAGATTAGAGGGCAACGACAGACCCGGAGGCGAGAAGGCCATGGAGGGGGCTGGAGGCGGCGGATTGAATACACAAGCAGGAGGGGTGAATCTGCGGTTAGTAACAGCCGCGCCACGCAGAGGAGAACAGAACATGCGAGGGGTGGGGGACTTGATGGGGCTGGTAACTGGATCTGCAACAGACGGTTGGAATAGGAGTGGTGCAGTTGGGACGGACGGGGTTCCTGCACAGCCAACAGATGTTGATGACTTCTGCGGTAAACTGTCCCTTCATAGTCCACAAGGTAAAATCGAGGCGCGTCAGCTGTGCCACCACGGTGGCCAGGAACGAATATCCACCCGCAGTTTGTAGACGAACAACCTGTCCCGGTGAAAAAGCTACTTATCTTAACTACTAAACCAGGTTCGCTTCTTAATAAACAGACACCACACAAACTGTTTGGTAGAACAGTTCAAAACTTTACTTAACATCGGCCGATGGAAGGGAGCGAGAATTCCAGTCAAGTGACCAATGTAGACACTTAACTGCTCAGCCACCTTCTCTTAACAACAGAATTACATTGCCTTAAATAGGGTTTTTTTGTCCCCTTAGCACATTCCACAGGACAATTAGTCATGGTCAGACCCTTACAGGAAAAGGTTTCTTCCACAGAACATAGTCATCAAACGTCAGAGGTTTTTCCACAGAATGCATCTACATCAAAACCTTTTGTTTACATGGTACAGAGATATACTAAAACATTGGCCATTTGCTTTTAGGTTTATTTTTATCTCAAATAGACACCCTAGCTCTTTTCGCTGCTTCCTCTGTCATTTGGTCCCTCATAAACATAGGTCATTTGTTTACAAAGATGTGACTGGCTATTTCTCTCTTCCTTTATTGCCTCCTCCCCATAAACATTGGTAATTTGGTTTATGGCATCTTACTTCAAAGATATCTCTAGCTTCTCCAATGTTATAGGATTTATTATCCCACACACCCGCAACCTGAGGCAAGCCTAATTTGACACTAAACATAAGCTGTAAGCTAGCCCAGAAGCCAATTTAATATCTTCTTATATTTTTAACTAAAATTCGGCTTCATCATTCCATCCTTATATCAAGATTTTGATAACAACTACAGTCCTTGCTGAGTACATACGAAAGACCATAAGCATCTCATCAGACAAATTAATAGTACACTAGTAACACAATCAATTCATAGTGGACAATCATTCCACAAATCCCTCCAAACATTTTAAATGGCCACCAAACTCCCCCGAACGTGACACTAATATACTGTTAGTGGATAGGACAGGAAAAGGATCATAAAAATTGCTCAGCCTTTATTCGGCTTCGCTTGGAATTCCCCGTGTGCTGGTGTAACTGGTGGTCATGCTCTCTTGTGTGGCACTGCATTTGCAACATAACAATGCCCTGTCACAAATATACTGTTTCCTAAAAAATACACCAGTGCCTTGGGTGTGGCAAAAAACAGGTAGATTTAACTGGCCTTTGCAGACTTCTTACTGTCTGTAGTCAGGGTATCTTTGCTGCGCTTGTCATGTTTGACTTCAATCTTGTTTAAAAGGAGGTGTGTACCATCCTTTAAATGTGGGTTAGTCTGCAAGTTTGCCATTCTGAAGAAAGTTCAGCCCATGTGGGCTGGGCCACCCCAGAATAAAGGGAGCATCAATAGCCCATCGTCCTTGTTTCTACAAAACTGTTCACAGTCAATCAAATGTATCCAGCGACGATGATCTTCAATCTTCACAGAAGTTCATGTTGTTAGCAACACTTGGGTTGTTCTTTTCAACACAATCTCAATTTCTTCTTGTCCCAGCACCCCCATCGTACAGCTTTTATGGCCTTGGTCACTGGTTTCCAGCAAAACTCCTCCAACCTGGGAATGTAGATCTGGCAAGACTGGGTTAATTGCCGACCATACATAATAATTATTAATTGCCCAGGGCCTGTAGGTGGCTTCCCCCCACTCTCCAGGGGCAATAAAAGTTGTAAATCTTGTTCACCAGCTGTTTTTCTCCAGCACTTTTGTCTACCTTTGATCCTTCATGTTCCTTCCTAACCACTTCCCTGTGAATTTATTCTTTAATCCGATTATCTCCGAAGAGGCTCTCCCCACCTAAATATTAAAATTCTCCAAATATGTTCTCTTCCCCAATCTACTTTTATCTTCTCACCTTTCATCCCTCATTGTGAGTTCCCTCAAAACCCCCTTTTGTAAGTCATAAGACAATTTTTTTCATCTACCTTCATTTCTCTCACACAGCACATGCTTCAACATCTTTGTTTGGTTGAAAAACAGTAATCTTGCTTCATTTGCATTTAAAAGACAACCTCTGTTATCATATCAAAACAATCTTTCCCAAAATAAACTCATTTAGAATCAGTAATCAATAATATATTTTCTTTTTCTCTGTAATTTTGACATTTCCAATCTCATTTAACACTTGTTTTTAATCGGGATGAGTCTTTTTTTTTAACCTTGGTTCAAAAGATTTATAATCAACCAACACATTTTATCCATCGAGTATAGCTCCGCCCCCATTCATGCCTGTTTCTTAACGGAGCACCACCATAAACTTTGTCCATTTACATTTTAAAGGACAACTTCTTAAAGCGACACACAACTTTGCTCATTGCTTCGAATTTCACACATTCCACATACAAATAACATTGCTTTACAAGCAGTACATATACAAAAACATTGTTTTACCAGCAGTATATAATATTTCATCTTCAAAGACATCTCTTTGTAATTTACTTTCCCTTTTTCTGACAAGACTTCTGTTTACCAAAATCCTGGTCACCTAACCCTAATTGGACATTGATCCAGATCATGATTAGTCAGACTGCCCTTGACTTTTCAGTCTCCCTATCCTATCCTCATTTCTCCATTGAATTTTCCTTCATCCCCAATTTTTTATAACATAGTTGTTTGTCAGAAAAAGAATTTACCTCTGGGGTAATTTTGTTTTGCAATCCCCATTGACTCTTTCCACCATCCCAGATACCTGTGGGTGGTGTATACAGTGAATTGCTGTTGGATATTAAAATGTGAACATTTTTCCTTATTAATAGTGGCAATAAAATGGGGACCATTGTCTGAGCTTATGACAGTAGGTAGGCCAAAAACCTGGGATTACAACAATGTTACTGTAGTTCAGCATGGCGAAAATTATACGACACTTAGAGTGGCCTGCATTGTCAGTGAGGTTTTGAAATTTGTGTTTTTTTAGTGCGATACAAAAACCACAACTCATTAACATATGTCTTTATTCTCATCTAATCATTCATCTTACAGCAATGGCGTTTCTTATGATAAGACGCGGTAATAAAAATTGTACGTGTACACCATATGCTCCAAGCTGAACGCGGTGGTGCTAGCGCTCGAAAAGTACCAATCGGCACACCTGTTCTTGCTTATCATAGTTATCTACGCTACTAACACACAGGACGTCACCTACTGTAATGTAGCGATAGTTTACCCTCATGTATTGGCCAATTTCATCGTGCTTTGACATTTTGCTAAGCATCTCGTTAGACTGCAAGTCGGATCATTTCTTAAATGCCAGTTACCGTCAGATGTAGACCGCACAGCACTGAATTCTTGAATTCATCTTGGGACCGTGCCTACAATGAGCCTGTCATTGCCTTTAAGCATTGAGAGGCGGTACTCTCAAGCCACCACTTACTGATTACCATGAGCTACATTTACAACCTTAACCATGGCCGTATTCTGGTACTCTCAATAGCCTTAACACAATTACGCACAGAAGGGGATCCCGATATCGGTCATGCGTTCCCCATTTGACCTGGAGAACAGACATCGAGACCTCAATGATAATTTTCAGACTTCAAGCTCTAAAGGCATCAAGCTTAAATGAGTCAGAACACGTCACTCACAACATGTTATACAAGATGCAATTGAATATTTCATAGCGACTATGTTAAAACTTCTTTCCCTTTGCACATCGAACAGGAAAAAACCAAAACTCCCTCATCATTGCTAACCAAATAGGACGGTCGTTCGTGCCAGCCCATCGCCAGGTTAATACCTAGTTAAGCACATTTCCCTAATACTGCGGAGTGATGGATTTGGTTTTTGGTAATCATGTCCAGCCTGTATCCTTACACCTTGCCCACGATGTCGGGTAATTTTACCATTCTAGATCTAATGTAGGTTCTGCCCACTGGCATTGGTAGTAAGCCTGGTAATGCTGAATCATTGGCTGAGCTGCCATCCTGGTTTCTTCATAGTTATCTAGCAATGTTACAAGAGCGTTTCCCCACACTATTATGAAATGAACTACTCCAATGGTCTTGCGCTATTTATCCGCATATGGAATATAACATGCATATCTAGCTGCTGTTCAATTTGCACGTACCCACTCTACAGGCTTGCATATCTCTCTTTAGATTTCAAAGTTATGCCCGACAGCAACCCTCTACTCGGGAAATTATGACTAGGGTAATTCTCTAGTTGGGTTTCTGCATGGACGAGTAACAATGATCAAGCTTGTGATCAATTGGACCGTAGAAAAAGCACATAAACAAATTAACAATTACATCGATAAGGCTTTTCATTCCAGGTTCATGTTGATCATGGAGAGCTTTGCCCAGCCTCAGCATTTTCGCAATGTTATGGCATTGCGGATGATGGCTAACTTGGATGACCTGAAAGTAAGAAAAGGCTTATAATTTAAGCGTTTTTAGGTGATTTTAGGGAAGCCGGGATCTCAAGATGTATTGAGCCCACTCGGGAGCGAGCGAGCAACCTTTAACTAAATCATACAGCGGTCGTAATGCCAGTAACTGACGGGGTCTCTCTAGCAGGAGATACAAGGACTGACATCCTATCATTTCTTGAATAGAAGTAAAAGTTAAACTGTTTTTAAATATGCCTTGCTAATTGTCGATCCAATAAATTATTCACTTGTTAAACTCCAACTGCCATTCTAGTCTGCAATATTGTAAACATTTCAAGTGTTTTGAAGCTTGTTCAATTTATAGCCAGATGGACTGGAGATTATAGTGCTTCAATTAGCCTGTAAAATTAAAAGTCTAATTATATAGAAATCGGCAATTCTATCCCACATCCCTTGTGTGAAAGCATGGACGGTTATCGCCAAACGCTTCACATACGCAGTCATTTGTTCATGCGCCTCAGAATGGTATATAATTAACAAGGTTCATGAGCTAGTTAGCGGGGGAGTGTTCGGAAGCCTTTAAATTGCAGCTTTGTGCCGGTACTCGCCTTTATGGATCATTAATTAAAATGCTTGTCTCTTTTGTGATCCATGGACAGTCACGAAACGCCATATTTATTCTAAAAATTAATTAGAGCCTGACCCCATGACCTGAATTGTTGTCACGTTATAAAACACCGCACTTGAGCCCTGCCGAAACAGCATAATATAAATCTTGGCTTGGGGACCCGACCCGCTTAAAGCCATCTTACCTAGTCGTAGAGCCACACACAACCCGTTGTGTAGAACTACTGAATCAACACTATCCCATACTATGATCCAAACATAACAATATCCATACCTAATGTATAGGACGCGCGTAACATTCTGTTCCGCGCAATGGTGTCCCTAGGTCTTAATGAAATATTATTCTAGGACACGCATGAAATATACTTCACGATTTTCAGACAGCCTAAGTATCATGAAACATCAGCGCTTTATAGGCCAACCTGGCAAGGAATCTAGAACAAAGTGCCTCCAAAATCACGATAAATTCTGGGCATTGGTAAACATCGCCGACTTTCTAGAGTAGCGTTTCAGTAACATAGAATTGTTCCCCTCCACCTCCAACAACAACAGTTATGCATTAACGTATTGTCATCGACATTCCATGATTGCCCCCTACACTCCGACCATGCCTTCTCCCTCCATTTACACTTCTTTGGTCATCTCGTAACGTGACATTCAGAATGTTTTAGTATCCTTCGGATTCACCATACATCAGATATATAGGAACTCTTATCCATATGTTACCCCCATAGTAGTGATAGAAAGCAACCTACAGTGGCCCTACAGGACACGGCACCTTCCTCCCATACTATGTTGTGCAACTTGCTAGACTTAACATTACGTATTATTTCTTATTTCTACGGAAGGATTACACGGATCACAGTAACCTTGGACTGAGACCTACACGAGTCCCTAGAGCGATTCGCCATAAGATAGATAGATAAGTAGTTACATAGAAGCGGAGAAGACGATGGAGAAAACAGACATCTCTTAAGTCCGAAGTCGTAAATTCCAAATATATAAAACCCAAGGGGGCGCCGACCCCACTATCACATCAGAGACCCTAGTTCTCAAATATTCGCTTGAACCGATCTTAAGATCTACATACTTGACTCATACGACCCAAGAGTGTCTAAACGAAAGCAGAAGCCACGTATAAAAACGAGATCGGGACCCCTGAGACCCCAGTTTTTTTCAATGTTTGCAACTTGAGGCACAGACCTTCTTAATACGGTGCGAATATTACATACGTCTAATTTATAATGAACTATCTCAACCCTGACAATTCTGAGTTGCGACGAATCTAGCTCTCAATAAGCCAGACACTACACCACTACAAACACCCCTGATATCTCAACCCGCACAAGATCACTGAGATCATAATACACACAAGGCATGAGGTGACATGACGCATTATGATAGCAAGAGAGCGACGGAGAGGAAAACAAGAAAAGAAAAAAGAGAGAGCAAAAGGAGAGAGAGAGAGGCCCCCTCAAGTCCCTATGAGCTCCACGAATATACGCACGATTATGCCCCTTCTTAAGAAATAGCAAGAAGCCCAAGATTCTTGTTCTTTGTAAATAGGGGGGGTGAACGCAAGCAAGTACAACAATATACCTAGTGTCCGACAATTAATCAACATCATCTACAGCCCCCAACTGCAGTACCGTAGCTTCGTTCGGTTGCTTTAGGTGCAGCTTACGTACAGAACGCCTCTGCCACCAGCGCAGAATTCCAATTCAACTGATTTTAACCACACGGGATCACAGTATTGGTATTTGGGACCCGCTAAGTAGGAGAGTCAGGTCCCTTGACAAGGGGAACGATAAGAGGCAGTTCTCTTTAACGTTCCAATACCCTGCAACCTCAGTAGCAACCTCTGGCATCAGTGTGCCGAGCACCATGTCGGTCAGCGACTCCTTTTGTCAACAGCGAGTGACCTGCCATAGACTACGCCCAAGAACAAGCTACTGTAATTCTTAACTACTAAAACCAGGGTTCGCATCTCTTAAAAACAGACACCACACAAATCTGTTTGGTAGATGCCAGTTCACAAAACTTTACTTAACACTCCGGCGCATGGAAGGGGAGCGAGGGTACTCTAGTCAAGGGGACCAATGTAAGACACTTCTGACGGTGCTCAGGAGACCTTACCCTTAACAACCAGAATGGACATTTTGCTTTAAATAGTGTTTTATTTGTAAATCTAGCACATTCCAAACCAGAATTTATGTCATTGGTCCGGCACGTTTTATTGAAAAGGTTTTCACAGAATGCATTACATCAAACCTTGTTTTTGTTACATGGTACAAGATATACATAAACACCATTGGCATTGCTTAGGTTCAGTGTGTATCTCCATTGGGAGACACCACTAGTCAGATTTCGGCTGCTCCTAGTCATTTGCGTCACCTCAATAATAAACATAGGATCATTTGTTTACAAAGATGTGAACTGGATATTTCTTCTTCCTTTATTGCCTCCTCCCCATAAACGTGGTAATTTGGGTTTATGGCATCTTACTTCAAAGATATCCAGCTCTCCAATTTATAGGCATTTATTATCCACACACCGCAACCTGAGGCAAGCCAGATTGACAGTAAACATAAGCGTAAGCTAGCCCAAAACAAATTTTAATATACTTCTTATATTTTAACTGAAAATTCGGCTTCATCACGCGAGCAGAGCAGAGGGGAGTTTGCTGACCCATCGTAGTGACCGTTCTGAAGAATTGGGCTTCTCCTGACAATGCGCGTTTGGATGGAGGCCAGGCCAATACACACGATTGGCGGATAGCTATGTGCAGGAGCAATCTGGAAGTTGGTGGTATGCGTAGATCTCGCGACATTAGCCACTGGGCGGTGATCTCAGAGGTTCGGCATCTCTGGACATGTCCTGAGGTTCAGCCGATCAAGGGTAAAAGCCGATATGTCGCCAGGAAGCGATTGCTCATATCAGTGGTTGTGTAGCGCTCCCCTGGCCGAAGCCCGTCATAGAAAAGACGTTACTTGCGGGGTGAAAGGTGCTCGTAACGTCGGTGGAAGTGCCATCGGTTGACAAAGAGCTTAAACGTGGCTGGTAAACTGTCTACCGTTGTCGGTCTGCAGAAGCGAAAGGTGAACTCGAATATGACAAGTGTGATGCCGCAGGCGTGCCGAGTGAAACATTCAGACTGGGAAGGAAAGGTACAGGAGGTATTTGACTTACGAAAACCAGTTGAAGACATGAGTACGCCAAAGGCGAGTGTAGTGTGCTACCCACGCTACTCGAAAATGTCACTGCACCGACGTCCAGGCCAGTGGTGGTGCGGTGTTGCAGTAGGGTCGGGATTGCGGTGGCGCATATGATAACAAGAAGTGCGAGACTGTTGACAGATGCGGCAGACGAGGAATACTGGTCACGTCGTGATGTTATTTGGCACAATCTCAGGCTAGACGAAGTAGAATGGCTCCTGTGCGAGTTGGCGAGGTAGCATCTACTCACGGGTTACCGATGGGGCCTCACAGGTATTGGTGTACAACGAGAAGGGATCACAACTTGTGGCCTGGACTATAAGGGAAGCCTTGCATTACTAGTTCGGTTCGACGGAACGTAGAAAGAGAGGCTGTGGGTCTCTGCGGGAGAGCGCAGTGTAGCGAGCTTGTCTGGCGCAAACCCCTTAATCATTATGACAATCTTTGGAGAGTTGGGGCGGGCGGGAGCATATGTTCGAGCTGGCAACTGTAGTTGTTTAGTGGGAATGAAGTCAACGCCGAGTACTAATAAGTTCTTCCCATTCATAGGCGGTGGACAGTCATAAGACGACTCGCGGTGAAACGGAGAGGGTGTCGGCAACGGGCATGTCCAGTAACCTGTTTTATAAACCGAGTGAGTCGAGTCAAAACGTTGAGTAGCTTGCATCATTCATGCAATGCATTCGAGCAGGTGCGGCCGTGGATGGGTTTGTTCAGGTAGCAGTCACGCAGGGCTGGGTGTGGTCCGTTTTCCACAAATGAAAGTGTTCAAGGCAGGAATAGTGGGCCCTGGTACTGTAAGGCTCGTGCTGGAGAACCAGCTATTTACGATATATATTAATGATTTGGACAAGAGGAATTGAATGCAACTATCTCCAAAAGTTTGTGGGCGGATGACACACACCGAACAACCGCAGCTGGGGGGGGGCCAGGTGGGTTTGTAAGCCTGTTGGAGGGAGATGACTAGGGTGAGGGATGCAAGGTGGGGTGACTTGGGAATTAGGCTGCCCGAGTGGGGTTATGGGTGGCGGCGCAAAAAAATTTGAAAATGGGAAGATGGCGGGGAGGGGGAAAATGGAAAGGGAAACAGAAAAAAAACTGAATGGAAAATTCTTCTCGCCTGGCAATCCTGGAGGGGACCCGGGACCTTTTCTCGTCGGGGGTCTCATATAACCATATAACCATTACAGCACTGGGAAACGGCCATCTCGGCCCTACAAGCCAGGCCGAACAAATGTTTTCCACTTAGTCACACCTGCCTCCACTCCGTACGCATAACCCTGCCATTCCCTTCTCATCCATATGCCTATCCAACTTATTTTTAAATGATACCAACGAACCTGCCTCCACCACTTCCACTGGAAGCGAATTCCACAACGCTACCACTCTCTGAGTAAAGAAGTTCCCCCTCATATTCCCCCTAAACTTCTGTCCCTTAATTCTGAAGTCATGTCCTCTTGTTTGAATCTTCCCTATTCTCAAATGGAAAAGCTTGTCCACATCAACTCTGTCTACATCCCTCTCATCATTTTAAAGACCTCTATCAGGTCCCCCCTTAACCTTCTGACGCTCCAGAGAATAAAGTGTCCTAACTTATCAACTATCTCTGTAACTTAGTTGTGAAACCCAGGGCAACACTTCTAGTAAATCTCCTCTGTACTTCTCTATTTTGTTGACATCCTTCCCTATAATTGGGCGACCAAAATTGTACACCACCACTCGCAGATTTGGTCTCACCAATGCCTTTTGTACAATTTAAAATTACATCCCAGCTTCTCAATACTCAATGCGCTGTTTATAAAGGCATACATACCAAAAGCTTCAACCCAACCCTATCATATGATCGCCACGAACCCTCAAGGAACTATGGCACGGTTATACGGCCCCTAACCCTCGGGTTGCAACTGTATTCTGCAATTCCCTACTATTAACCATTTAAGTCATATTTTGTCCTTTCCATCCTGCCAGGTGGTGTAGCACCTCACCTTTATCCGCATTTTAAACCTCCATCTGCCCTGTTTCCAGCCCCTTTTTCCAAATGGTAAACCTCCCTGTATGACTTTGGAAATCCTTTTTTTTATTCCCACAACTAACCCCTATTCTTTTGGGTATCCCATCAATCCCCTGCATACTTTTGCTAATTCCCAATTTTTACCCACCACCTTCATCCCCAGAATTCATGGTGTACATGAACAAACATGTCCCAAAGGACTTCAACACATTCCTGATGCCCCACACTCTTGATACAGTCTACTTTGCTGTCTTTGCCTTTTAAAACAGGACCTGCAAAGAGTACACTCTTATCGTAATTTTTTCCGATTTTAAGTTAAAAGTAGTGAAAATTGGACAGACAGGGATGAAATACTGGAAAAAGACCGAATATCCAAGGCTTGTTCGGCACTTGGAAAACCCACAATAGGAAATGGAAACACGCGTTATTGACCATCGACCGGTCCTATGCAGGTCATCTAGGCTGTGAAGAAAGCGATGGTATGTTAGCATTCATAGCAAAAAGGTTTGAGTATAGGAGCAGGGAGGTTCTACTGCAGTTGTACAGGGTCTTAGTGAGACCAAACCCGGGATTATTGCGTACAGTTTTGGTCTCTAATTTGAGGAAAGACATTCTTGCATTATAGGGGAGTACAGAGAGGTTCACCAGACTGATTCCTGGGATGTCAGGACTTCATATGAAGAAAATACTGGATAGACTCGGTTTGTACTCGCTAGAAGGAGAGAAGGGGTGGGGACACACAGGCTCAGTTCCTGAGGCCTAGTTAATGTTCGATGCTTGCTCTCCCTCAGTGGAATCACTAGCTTAGCTATGGAAATTATGAGATGCAAAGAAGAGGAAGTACTGACACTTTAAAAAAAATATAAAAGTGGATAAAGTCTCCAGGTCCTGACAGGATATTCCCTAGGACATTGAGGGAAGTTAGTGTAGAAATAGCAGGGGCTATGAAAGAAATATTTCAAATGTCATTATAAAACGGGAATGGTGCCGGAGGATTGGCGTACTGCGCATGTTGTTCCATTGTTTAAAAAGGGTTCTAAGAGTAAACCTAGCAATTATAGACCTGTTAGTTTGATGTCAGTGGTGGGCAAATTAATGGAAAGGATACTTAGAGATAATATATATAAGCATCTGGATAAACAGGGTCTGATTAGGAACAGTCAACATGGATTTGTGCCTGGAAGGTCATGTTTGACTAATCTTCTTGAATTTTTTGAAGAGGTTACTAGGGAAATTGATGAGGGTAAAGCAGTGGATGTTGTCTATATGGACTTCAGTAAGGCCTTTGACAAGGTTCCACATGGAAGGTTGGTTAAGAAGTTTCAATTGTTGGGTATAAATGGTGGAGTAGCAAGATGGATTCAACAGTGGCTGAATGGGAGATGCCAGAGAGTAATGGTGGATGGCTGTTTGTCAGGTTGGAGGCTGGTGACTAGTGGGGTGCCTCAGGGATCTGTGTTGGGTCCACTGTTGTTTGTCATATACATCAATGATCTGGATGATGGTGTGGTAAATTGGATTAGTAAGTATGCAGATGATACTATGATAGGTGGTGTTGTGGATAATGAAATTGATTTTCAAAGTCTACGGAGAGATTTAGTCTATTTGGAAGAGTGGGCTGAAAGATGGCAGATGGAGTTTAATGCTGATAAGTGTGAGGTGTTACTAAGGGAGAGGGTTGGTGTGCTTACTTGGCCGGAGCTTCAATGTGGTTGGTCCAGAACAAATTGGTGCTGATATTTAAGGAACCTAAAGCTCATGACCATCTCAGTTTTTGGAGGTTAATTAAATCTATCTTCTCCATCATCACTGCAGTTCTGGGAGATCGCTGCAGATTTTCCTAGGATGATGAGTAATAATATTATAAACATCCCACCTGATAAATATTTCCCCTTGAAAGTTGCTAAACACTGATTTCTGGCCGTTGAGCCTGCAGGCGGAGGGGAATTGGTTGGAATTTTGTGACAGAAAGAAGCAAAGAGGTTTAAGACGTAGTGAAGCGGAATGGAGATATTTCAAGACTGGACATCCGTGGTGAAGATAAGGAGGTGGGGTCCGGGAAATGGAAATTTTTAAAATGGTGTTGGTCAGGTTGAGTTGTCCTGATGTTGGTGAGAAGGGACTGGACATGGACAGAGACCAGGAATGAGGAGATACATTCAGTGGGGCAAAACAAGGGGAAAGATATTGAGTACAGAATATAGTTCTCAGCTTTGCAGCTTCTTAGACAAAATCCAATGTCCTCAATGGGGTAGAGGTGAATCGAACAGTACTCTAGTTTAGGGAAGAATCATTAACAGAGAGGAAATAGCAGATCCTGGTACTCGAGATGTGTGCTTTCAAGCTTCTGTACCTTCTGTCAGATGGGAGCAGAGAGAAAAGGAAGTAACCGGGTGGAACAAATCTATGACTAAGTTGGAGTCAATGATGGGATGACTGGACTGAGTGATGGATTGGGCTACAATTACAATTGTCTACAATTTCTTACAGTCATGAGCTGAGTGGTTCCCAAGCCAAGGTGTGATTTAATCCGACAGTATGCTTTCAAATGTGCATCTGGAGAAGTTTGTAAGAGTCACTGGAGACATATCATATTTAATGTCATAAAGTTATAAGGAATAGGAGTAGAATTAGCCCATCAAGTCTACTCCGCCATTCAATCATGGTTGATCTACCTCACTCTCCTAATCCCATTCTCCTGCCTACTCCCCATAACCTCTGACACCTGTACTAAACAGTAACCTGTCATCTGTAACTAATTTCTCAACTGTAACTAATTTCACCTGTGACCTGTAATCGTCACCTGTAACTAATTTCTTCCGTCTTCTCAAGAAGAAGAGGGGTTGGCGTGGGCTGGGTGTGGGATATAAAGAAAGGAAGGTGTTGGGCTGTGGGGAGGGGAGATTGAGTAAAACTGGACTGGAGACAGCTACTTGGGGATGTTTCTGGCCTATTAATGACAATAAAGGTGACCTGTGTGTGTATCAGAGATGTGGATAAGATCCCTGATGAATTACCTTTAATTCACTAAATCAGGGTGATTCAGTTGAATGAAGGTGAGATATCAGATGAGATAAACATTAAGGATTTAGCATCTTTAAAAAACAATAAATCATCAGGTCCAGGAGTGGTGTTGGAGGACTGCTGATGATTTACTGTTATTTCAAAATGGAAGAGGGAAGTAAGAAACCACATTATTACAGATTAGTTATCTCAACTTCATTGATGATACGGAGGAGGAAAGCAATGGGCTGCAGTAAGGGATCAATAGCAAAGCAAAGGGGAAATGGAATTTAATCCAGAGATGTGTGAGGTGATGTATGTGAGGAGGTATAACAAAATTATGGAATGTCCAATAAGTGGAAGGATGTTGAGAGGTGGGGAACTGCAGAGCGATGTTGGAGTGTTTGGCCACAGACCCTTAACAGTGACAGGAAAGGATATTAACATAGAAACATAGAAAATAGGTGCAGGAGTAGGCCTTTCGGCCCTTCGATCATGCACCGCCATTCATTATGATCATGGCTGATCATCCAACTCCGTATCCTGTACCTGCCTTCGCTCCATACCCCATGATCCCTTTAGCCACAAGGGCCACATCTAACTCCCTCTTAAATATAGCCAATGAACTGGCCTCAACTACCTTCTGTGGCAGAGAATTCCAGAGATTCACCACTCTCTGTGTGAAAAATGTTTTTCTCATCTCGGATCCTAAAAGATTTCCCCCTTATCCTTAAACTGTGTCCCCTTGTTCAGGACTTCCCCAACATTGGGAACAATCTTCCTGCATCTAGCCTGTCCAACCCCTTAAGAATTTTGTACGTTTCTATAAGATCCCCCCTCAATCTTCTAAATTCTAGCGAGTACAAGCCGAGTCTATCTAGTCTTTCTTCATATGAAAGTCCTGACATCCCAGGAATCAGTCTTGTGAACCTTCTCTGTACTCCCTCTATGGCAAGAATGTCCTTCCTCAGATTTGGAGACCAAAACTGAACGCAATACTCCAGGTGTGGTCTCACCAAGACCCTGTACAACTGCAGTAGAACCTCCCCACTCCTATACTCAAATCCTTTTGCTATGAATGCTAACATACCATTTGCTTTCTTCACTGCCTGCTGCACCTGCATGCCTACTTTCAATGACTGGTGTACCATGACACCTAGGTTTCGTTGCATCTCCCCTTTTCATAATCGGCCACCATTCAATGACAATTAAATTGACTCTTGACTCTCTTCAGGTAATAGTTACTTTTCTGTTTTTGCCACCAAAGTGGTTAACCTCACATTTATCCACATTATACTGCATCTGCCAGTCCTGGGTTGAATTTTTCACCTCTCTCCATAACCTTTAATGAACTTCAGGATGGCCTTAAAGGGATATTTCACAACATTTATCACCTCCTCCCGGAACTTCCTTTGGGTGACCGCATAAATAAACGTGTTGGTGCAGGAGCTGAATAACTGAAGCATTGTTGCTGTGAAGTCTAGCAGAATATCAGGCTGAAACATTGCCACATACCGTCCAGTAAATCGCTTAATTGATAGACTCACCACCCGTGTCACCCATAACAGGATAAAACTGGCCGATATGGTGAAGAGCAAAATGATGGATCTTCTTCGATTCTTCATCTCTGGGTCGTTCTTCCCCTCCCCGCTCCGCTGCCCCCTCAGTTTCCTGCGGACTGCACTGGCCATCAGGATGTGCCTGACAGTGACAGCATTGAGCAGCAGGATCAGCACGAAGGGGACGATTGGTGTTAAAATGCGGTGCCCCCAGTCAAAGGCTGCCCACACCGGCAATATTGCAAAATCAAATGATGTCCTGCAGATAAGCGAATGGTACGTGAAATACCAGGGGATGTTGGTTAACACACTCAGCACACTCACCACTGCAATAACAATGGCTGCACCTTTCACAGTGCAGTATCTTGTCTTCAGCTCCTGGAAGCGAATGGCCACCATACGGTCAAAGGTGAAGGCAACAGTGAGCCAGACGGAGCAAGCCACGGACATGTAACCCACGGCATATACAATGTTACACTCGGGAGTGGAAAATATGTGAAGTATGTTGATGAGAATGACTTGAAATATAACGACAAGTAGATCTGCTACTGCCATTGCCACAAGATACCAGGTGACACCTTTAGATAGTCCACACTGTCCACATGATAGTGTTACAATTGCAACCACGTTTGCTGTGAAATTGAGAAAAGAAACAATATAAATTTGAGTAGTAAAAAGCCAACAGATACTTTGTCAATTATGTTCGTGATGTAATAAGTTTGGATTTGGATTAACTGGTGCAATTAAATTCCTCACTACAGCCAGAGCAGTGTGGCAATGGGGTTATCATATTTACCTTTTAATGAACTTCAGGATTGCCTTAAAGGGATATTTCACAACATTTATCACCTCCTCCCGGGATGTGTTGGAGATGGGATCAAAGAGGGAGTGAGGCTCCAGTCAGGCACCCATTAGAGTTCCCAACATGGCTGACAATGGGAACCACTTGGATGAGTTGAGGAGTTGGACATCCATCTGGTTGAACTCGTCCTCACAGGGAACATATCACCCACTCATCATGTCTGAATCAAAAGTGTTATCAAGTGAACCTGTACAGTTCCCAGCTGTGTCCAGAACATTCCTTGTTCCAGTCTCACACAGGTCTTGTTCCTTCCCTCTGCCTCTCACATTTTTGACAGATTCTGTCCACTACCTGCTCGTGGCCTGAAATGGAAACTTTCAGCAACTTTGCCACAATTCCCACGTTCCTCACCACTGTCTCTCTTACAACTGTGGCCATATTTAAAGAGAACTTATTTTGATGTAATGAGCTTGGGGAATCCTAGATTGGTTGCGGGTGCAACTTAAATTCACATTCTTTCTTTGTTTACACAGATAATCAACATAGAAGGCACTGAATGAATCATGTTACATTACAGATAGTGATATTGAATAGTTTATCTTAGATATTGTCATACAGGACAGAAACAGGCCCTTTTGCCTAACTTGTCCATGCCAACGAGAATGACCAACCTACACAAATCCCATCTGCAATTTTTGATAACTATCTTCACTCGCTACTATACCACCCACTTTAATATCATCTGCAAACTTCCTAATCATGCCTTGTATATTGTGATCCCAATTGTTGATATAAAGCACAAACAGGAACAAGCCCACTGAGACCCACTGTTCACAGGCCTCTCGTCCAAAAAATAACCTTCCAGCGTAACACTCCGTTTTCTTATATAAAGCAAATTTTCTTTCCAGTCTGCCAGCTCTCCATGGATCACATGATCAAATTTAACAGAAAATCCGACCACGCAGAACCTTATTAAATGACTTGCTAAAGTCCATATAGTCACATCTATACCTAAGGTGTTAGGCTTACTATTCTATAGTTCCCAGGGTTTTCCTTGCAGCCTTTCTTAAATAGAAGCACATTAGCCACCCTCAGGTTTTCCAGCAATACAAATGCATTTAATGATGATTTATACATATCCAGGGCACATGCAATGTACTCTATAGGTTCCCACAATGTCCTCAGATATAACTGATCAGGCTGGGAAGATATATCTAACCATATGCATTAGGACATCCAGCATCTCCTTGACCATGACAGAGACTGTACTCATATCTCCATTAACTGTCCCATGATCCTTTATCTTCGTGTCTTTCTCCACAGTGAAAACAGAGGTGAAATGTTTACATAAAATACATCATATCCTCGTATACATTATATATCTATTTACATATAACACATCACATTCTCTGGGTACATTAGAAATAACCAACAGCACCTGAATATCAATAAATACATCATTAGTTTGCACCCAACGCCTGGTCTGTGCAAACCCTACAGTGAGAGATGATGGAGGCTGACCCAATCAGACTGAAGACTGGCAGATGTTGCGGAGAGAAAAGGAGAAGAGCAAGTAAATCAGGGAAGGAGAGAGGAATATCAGTGTCATTCAGAGCTGAATAACAATCAGAAATAATGATAACTGAACAAATCCAACACAAAGTTCCATATCAGATCTGCCAAGGTAGCTTTGGTTATAATGACTTACAGAGAACTCCTACGACTGCTAGGATGTGGTAGTAATAAGGTCTAACATCTATGAGCAGATCTAATTGATCAAACTGTCCCATAATTTACATCACATTACGATGTCCTTCAGCAGGGAAGAGTTGTAGCTGACACTCTGCATCCACTCACTCTGTGAAGGCCTTTATTTATACAGGCAGGGGGCATCCACAGGGGCCATAGGGTGATGTGATCATTGTTAGTTAACAGACTAAGAATAAACACATTACCGCATTGGCACCCTCTGAAACATCAATTAGCAA
This sequence comes from Leucoraja erinaceus, assembly GCF_028641065.1. Classification (NCBI taxonomy): domain Eukaryota; kingdom Metazoa; phylum Chordata; class Chondrichthyes; order Rajiformes; family Rajidae; genus Leucoraja; species Leucoraja erinaceus. Next base: position 16,405,847 of record NC_073384.1, on the reverse strand, counting down.
ATGAAACAACAGGTTCTGGCCCGATACACTTGGTGTACAAGCACTGGGATGGAAAACACAAGGTCAATGAACTGGAAACACAAAGGAAACTGTTCACTAGGTTCTACCTGCTTTGCGCTTGTATCAGTGACCACTCACACCTCCGTCCCTCTGCTGTCCACACTAAATTTGTCTCAATGTAGCTCTCTGAAGAAGTGTCCCAACCTGAAGCGTCACCTATCCATGTTCTCCTGACTTGCTACCCGACCCGCTGAGTTACTCCAGCACCTTGTGTCTCTTTTTTTAAAACCAGCATCTGCAGTTCCTTGTTACTCCTTTTGTACATTTTGTTGGAGACATCCCTCAGAGAGAGTTACAACAGTTTAAACATTAAAAGAACATTGTACAAATGCATGAGGAAGGGCAGAACAGAAGGAAAAGCTGTCTGGACTATCAGGTAGAGCTGGTATTCCTTGACTTGGCAGGGCATTTGGCTTTATTGTATTCATAGATGGTATTATCTGATAATATTTTAAAGCAGGCAAACAAAAGATTCTCATTGTACATTAGTACATGTGACAACAATAAGCATAAAACCTAACCCTAAATCTAAACCTACACATATGTCTGGCCTCTGAGCTGGTTTACCTGTTCCAGGTTTCCTTTATTCTAACTAGAGACTCAAAATCAATGGTTCAATGGCACTTTATTTATTACATCCAAATAAGTACAGTGAAATTCATTTCTGTATACAATGCAGTATGTATCGTTATACATAAGCACTTAGATACATCTTGGATAAGTATCCCAGATTATATACAGTGGTAATTTGCCGCTGCCACTTGCCGGACATTCCTTTCCCCTGCAAACATACTTATTCAATCAACTATGGCAAATTTGTGTCTACTTATGTCAAAATTCGTCTGGTCCCAATTTCGAACTTTTTTTGTTATATTAATTTTTTTATTATTGGAGATAGGTACATAATCTATTACATCATTACTGTTACATCATTTTTAAATTGCTAATATTGTCACAGTGATTATTACATTGTCTCCAATACTTTTGCATTTTTCTTCGTTTTTTTTTTATAACTAGATAGAGCTAAAGGGATAGATGAAATATAGAGAGGGAAGAAGGAAAAAGAAAAATAAAATAAAAAAAAAGGAAGAGGAGTGAAAGAGGTAATTGAAGAAGAATGGAAACATTTGTTAGAGTTTAAAAACATCATTCTAGATATGTTCGTACATTTCGAAGTATAGCATTTCATCCAATCTTTTAGTCCGGGTGCTAGTCAGGTTCCTGTGCCGAACTATTCTGACCCTTTAAGTAATCAATAAAAGGAGACCATGTTCCAACGAATAATTCCTGTTTATCCAACAGGGGAAAATCTGATTCTTTCCATGTTAAGGTCTCCGTCATTTTCTATAATCCACATTTTTGATTGTGGGGGCCGTAGGGCCTTTCCAAAATTTTATGATTAATTTTTTTCCTGTTATTAAACTTTAATCGATAAAGTTTCTTTGTGTTATTCTAAGTGTTTGATTTAATTCTAATATTCCGAGTATTATTAATTTTGAGTTTGGTTCCAAGTTGTGTGTTGGTTACTTTGGATATTATACTAAAAATATTTACCCAAAAATTTTTTAATTTTTTGTACAGTTTGTAAACATGTGCGATAACGTAGCTTCTAAATGTTGACATTTATCACATATAGGTGAGATATGTTGAAAAATTTTATGTAATTTTGTTTTGGCGTAATGTAACCTCTGTATTACTTTATATTTTATTAGAGAATGTCTGGCGTTTAGTGAACACGGATTTCTGCGTTGTTGACTTTCTTACCAAGTGTGGTTCGTTATTACCTGATTTAATTCTTTTTCCCATGCTTGTCTGTATAAGTGTGTCCGTCAAAGGAATGTCACTGTCTAATAAGAGATTATATATATAAGATATTAATTTTTCTGTATTAGGATGCTTATTCCAACATTCATCAAGAAACTCTGGGTTTCTATTTCGAAAATTTTTAAAATTCGATTTAACATAATTTCTAAGTCGAAGATATCTGAAATAATCATTACCTCGAAGTCCATAAATCTGTTGCAACTCCTGAAATGTCAAAAAAGAGCCTTCCTTGTAAAGGTGTCCCATATTTTTAATTCCATAATTCTTCCATTGTGTAAAACCCCCGTCTAAACATGAAGGCTTAAACAATGAATTATTCACAATTGAAGAAAAAGAGATAAGTTATAGTTATCTAATTTTAATGTCTTTTTTAAATTGTTTCCAAATTTTTATAGCACTAAATATTATAGGGTTTTTCCCTGTAAATTTTCTTGTTTAATTTAGACGTAGCAAATAATATCGAAACCAATATCATAAGGCATACAATCTTCCTTTTCCATTTTTTAACCAGTCTGGTTGCTGGTCTATTTCTCCCAACCAGAAGTTCATATTTTTAATATTAACTGCCCAGAAAATAAAACAAAAAAGTTAGGTAAAACCAAGCCTCCATTATTTTTTTGATTTACACAGGTGTCTTTTGCTTATCCTATGATTTCTTATAATCCCAGATAAAATCATTAACAATAGAGTCCAATTTTTAAAGAAGTTTTTTGCCAGGTATATCGGAATCGTCTGAAAAAGGTATAATATTTGCGGGTAAAAAAAATCATTTTTATGGCATTAATTTTACCAACCATTGAAATAGGTAATGTTTTCCAGTATTGGATATTCTTATGTAATTTATTCAATAATGGGGGGAAATTTGCTTTAAATAATGATGTATATATCTTAGTTACATAGATACCTAGATATGTTAAATTTTTCATTTACTACTTTAAATGGGAATTGTTGTATTATCTGTTTATTATGTTCCCTTATTGGCATAATTTCACTTTTATTCCAATTTATTCTGTATCCTGAAAGTGCACCGAATTGGTTTATTAGTTTTAATAGGTTTGGGATACTAATTTCTGGTTTGTGATGTAAATTAATACGTCATCTGCGTATAGAGAAATTTTATTCACTGGTGTCTTTACTGTTATACCCATATATTTCCGGATGCCCCCTAATTCTTTCTGCAAGTGGCTCAATTGCAAGTGCAAATAGTAATGGAGATAACGGGCATCCTTGTCTACACCCTCTAGATAGACTGAATTTAGATGACAGTCCTTGGTTGGTAAGTATTCTAGCCGTAGGATTTGTGTATAGCAGTTTTTATCCATGTGCAAAATTTCTCCCCTAGCTGCATCTTTTCCATCACCGAAAATAAATAAGGCCATTCGACCTGATCAAATGGCTGCTTTTCAGCGTCAAGTGAGATTATTGCTAAATCTTCATTAATATTCTCTTGGTATATATAATATTAAATAATCTTCTTAGATTATAATATGAATACCGTTTCTGAATAAAGCCTGTTTGGTCATGGTGTATTAATTTATTCATCACTGTACTTAATCTACGGGCTAGTACTTTTAGTTAGTATTTTCTGGTCTGTATTCAGAAGTGCAATGTGCTCTGTATGATCCAGGATCTTCCGGATCTTTATCAGCTTTAGGAATAAGCGTTATTATAGATTCATTTAAGTGTCTGGGAGGTTCTGTTGGGTTGTAGATATAATCATATAGTCTTTGCAAGCGTGGGCACAGCAAATCAGAAATTTTTGTAAAATTCTGAACCTAGACCATCTGGCCCTACTGCCTTACCATTTTTTAGAGAGCCAATAGATCCTCAATATCCTTATCGTAATTCCCTTTCTAATAATTCTCTATCCTTTGAATCTAAAACCTTTTAAATTACATTTTATTAAAAAATCTGCTATTCCTTCTGATTGGTGCTACAGTTTTAGTTGAATAAAGGTATGATAGTATTGTAGAGAATCTATCATTTATATCCTTGGGCATTTTTAATAATTCTCTGTCTCTGTTCTAACTTTTATGAATTATTTTTTCCCCTTCCATTTTTCGCAGTTGGCGTGCTAATAGTTTTTGTGGTTTGTCTCCAAATTCAAACTGTAATTGTTTTGGTTTTTTGATAAAGTTTTATTACTTGTTCTGAGTACATTTTATTTAATTTATATTTCAGTACAGCAATTTTATTATGTTTTAATGTAGATGGCGTTCTCGCATTTTCTGTATCTAGTTGCTTAATTTCACTTTCCAGTGCTTTTTGTTTAATCCTGTTTTCTTTATTATAAAATGCTTGGGGCAGAGATTAATGTACCTCGAACATACGCTTTGGAAACGTCTCCCACATAAGAGAAGCAGGTGTGTCAGGGTTGTCATTTACCTCAAAAAATATTTGGATTTGTTTAAATAATATATTCCTGGCATGATCTTTTCGTTCAAGACGTTGTGGGTTAAGTCTCCATATGTTTGTTTCTCGGACATTCCATTTAATTCGAACTTCAAGACCAGTTCTGTCTTTTCTATAAATATTTTTAAACTAATAGACCTATGGTCACATGAGTTCCCCCAACTGTGGTCAATGCACCCCCATTGCCACCTCAGTCACTTGCTCTGCCCTTTGTAAAGTTTAACTGTATGGTGCGGTCCCAGGGAGGTCTAAGGTCACAAATTGTGCAGTAAAATCCCAATGGTTTACCTGTGGTGCAGTTCCAGGGAGTTGTAATAACCATATAAGCATATAACAATTACAGCACGGAAACAGGCCATCTCGGCCCTACAAGTCCGTGCCGAACACCTTTTTACCCTTAGTCCCACCTGCCTGCACTCATACCATAACCCTCCATTCCCTTCTCATCCATATGCCTATCCAATTTATTTTTAAATGATACCAACGAACCTGCCTCCACCACTTCCACTGGAAGCTCATTCCATACCGCTACCACTCTCTGAGTAAAGAAGTTTCCCCCTCATGTTACCCCTAAACTTCTGTCCCTTAATTCTGAAGTCATGTCCTCTTGTTTGAATCTTCCCTATTCTCAAAGGGAAAAGCTGGTCCACATCAACTCTGTCTATCCCTCTCATCATTTTAAAGACCTCTATCAAGTCCCCCCTTAACCTTCTGCGCTCCAGAGAATAAAGACCTAACTTATTCAACCTTTCTCCGTAACTTAGTTGTTGAAACCCAGGCAACATTCTAGTAAATCTCCTCTGTACTCTCTCTATTTTGTTGACATCCTTCCTAGAATTGGGCGACCAAAATTGTACACCATATTCCAGATTTGGTCTCACCAATGCCTTGTACAATTTTAACATTACATCCCAGCTTCTATACTCAATGCTCTGATTTATAAAGGCTAGCATACCAAAAGCTTTCTTTACCACCCTATCTATATGAGATTGCACCTTCAAGGAACTATGCACGGTTATTCCCAGATCCCTCCGTTCAACTGTATTCTTCAATTCCCTACCATTTACCATGTACGTCTTATTTTGATTTGTCCTGTCAAGGTGTGTGTAGCACCTCACACCTTGTTCAGCAATGTTCAGCAATGTGGTGTGGTCCCAGATTATTGTGAGGTGTAACTGTGTGGTGGGTTCGCATAAGTTGTGAGGCTTAACTCTGTTGGGTTTATATTGTCACATATACCGAGGTACGGTGAAATACTTTTTGTTTTTCATGTTGTCCAAACAAACAGAATAAACCAAACATCAATAAAATCAGTTCAAAACTCAAAGGCAATAGATCGATCAATGGAAAGGAAACAGAGTGCAGAATATAGTTCTCAACATTATACCGCATTGTAGCACATCTGTCCCATAGACAATTTTCAATGTCCTCACTGGGGTAGAGGTGATTGGAGAGTAACGTTGCTGATGGACAGACTGGTTAGAAGCCTAATAACAGAGGGAAAGCAGCTGTTCCTGAGTGTTGCTGTTCTCTTTCATAATTCCATATCTTCTGCCGATCGGCATCAGGGAGAAAAAGGAATGACTGGGGTGGAACAATGTTTTGATTACGTTAACTGCCCTTCCAAGGAAGCTTGAGGTGTAGCTGGTGGGAAGTCTGGTCTGTGGAATAGACCAAGATTCATCTGCAGTTGTAAGTAATTTCTTGCGGTCTTTCCAAACTAAGCTCTGATGCTAATTGGTGAATGTACTCCACCATGCTTCTTGAAGTAAATAACTAGCTCCTTTGTTTTGGTGACATTGAGAGAGAAGTTATTGTCATGACACTATATCACTACGTTTTCTAATTCAATCCTATCCTCAATCTCTATCTTCTTCCTGTACATATTTAACTGTGCGGTGGAATCCCGCAAAGATGTAACATGTAACTGTGCCGTACCCGGGAGTCCCAGGGAATTCTTGGAACAATTCAGCAAGGAAACAGGCCTTTCCTACCATCACATCCATGCTGACCAAGATGCCCATATATACAAATCCATTTACCTTAGTTTGACCAGATCCCTCAAAAATCATTCTGATTCATGTACCTGTCCAAATGTCTACTAACATTATTATTGTACCGGTCTCTCAACCATTCCTCTGGCAACTCATTCGACATACCCATCACACACTGTGGAAAAGATAGCCCGACAGGTTTCCCATTACGTCTTGCCCCTTTCACCTTAAACTTATAGCCTCTAGTTCTTGTTTTCCCAGCTTATGATGTATTTCCTACAGCAGCGTGACCAATACCCAATACTCCAAGTGCGGTCCCACCATCAGCTTGTATATTTGCAATACGGTATCCCAATCTCTCTACTCAACTTGTTGACAGATTAAGAACAGTGTGCCAAATGCCTTCTTCATTAACCTGTCAACCGGTGGCATATTTTCAGGGATCTATGTACTTGGATTTCAAGATCCCTCTATTTTGCAATTCCCCTAGCTTTCTCCATAAATGTCCTACCCTCGTTTGACTTTGCAAAATGCAACACCTTGCAAAGTTACTTGAAATAAAAATTCCCTTTCCATTCCTTGACCAACTAAATAAAGATCCTGCTTTAATTCTTGATAACCATCTTTACTGTCTACAACACCATCTATTTTAGAGTCACCTGCCAACTTACTAACCGTGCCTTGAAATTCCCTTCATAATCAATGATATAGGTGACAAAACAACAAAGGGCCCAGCACCAACCACTGAGGCACACCAATTGACCTTCCAGTCCAATATCCTTCCACTATCACTCTCTGCTTCCTGCCATCAAGCCAATTATGTATCCAATTAATCTGCTCACCATGGACACTATACTATCTAACCTCCCAGAGCAGCCTACCTTATGGAAACTTATCTGAGGACTAGTTGAGTTCCAGAGAGACTACGTCTACCACCCCAGCCACATTGATCTTCTAAGTTTCTTTTTCAAAATATTCAAACGTTCATGGCACATGATCTCCACCACACAAAGCCATACTGTCCAAGACTCCTCTGTTTTTACAAATTAATGTATGTTATCCCTCGGAATCCCCACCATTAATTGATCTAACTCGGGTGTCTGACATTGTTCAATAGTGCCCAAGCTTTTATTTACAGCCTTCTTAAATAAAGGCACAATATCAGTCAACCTCTCCTCCGTTTGGCACCTCACTTGCTGCTAATGATGATGCAATTCTATGAGCCACGGTTCCTGCATTTACTTATTTCGCTTAGTTTAGTGTTCTTTGATAACCTTCTCCAACTAACTTCCCTGCACATGGTTTAGACATGATATTTGCAATGTTCCTGCACATGTCTTTAGAATTGTGGCACAAGATCTTCAGCTGCTTGATATTGCACCCACGATAACATTATAAGTAACCTAGGTGTAGGTACGAATGACTTGAAATACGACGGTAAGTAGATTGTCTGTTACCAGTGAGGTTCCATCGGGTGCAGGACTCCATCGCTGTCTTTGGCGATTCAGATATAAATGTTGATATTTGCAAATGTTTTAATAATGCTCATGTGGCTGATATCAAGGAGAAAAGCTTTAAGCCACGCGAAGGGATCAATCCAGGCCTGTCTACTTTTGACGATGGAAGTATGAACAGACATTTTATTTTATCCCACAGTCTGAGTGGATGGGATGAGACATTAGTAATCTGCTGCAGAAATGTTTATTTATTCAGAGGTTGGTAAATGTGTGAAATTCTCTCTTACACCAAGTAATGGACAAGGATCAGATTGCATGACAGAAGAAAGTGGAAAGGGCCCTGGTACATATGGGGTAAAAATAATAGCATTAATCATCCACCAGCTCTTGCTTCATGCAGACAGGAGCTGCTTTACTTGTGGAGGTGTGAATGCAACTGCTCATTGTGCAATCATAAGTGGACTTCCCACTTTGCCCTTATGATTGAAGGTGACTGATGAAGGTGTTGGAGATAGTTGGGTCCCAGAAGATGGCCTGGAGAACTCTGGCAGTGATGTCCTTGGTCTGGGTTGTTCATCCGTCAATGACCAAACCATCCTTCATTGTGCAAGTGATGACTCCAACCACTGGATTGTTTTCATTTTGGTGCTCAATGACTTCAGTTTTACCACAACTCCAGTCAAATATGGCCTGACACAAATGACAGGCTCACACTACACTTCTGGAATTCAGCTCTGTGATCCACGTTGGGACCAGGGCTTGGAAGATGTCTAAAGCCATGTGGTTCCCCAAAAACCAAATGGACATTGAGGAGGAGGTTATTGGTGAACAAGTACTGTTTGATAGCATTGTGGAGGGATAGAATAGAATAGAATAGAATAGAATAGAATAGAATAGAATAGAATAGAATAGAATAGAATGCCGTTTATCGTCATTCGAACAGCTTGGTTTGAACAAAATTGCTTTCCTACAGTCTTAACATTATAAAGAACCCATAGGGTGCCATATTTAAGGTCATCAGGTCACAAGGAATAGGAATAGAATTAGGCCATTTGGTCCATCAAGTCGAATCTGCCATTTAATCATGACTGGTCTATCTCTCCGTCCTAACCCCATTCTCCAACCCATAATGTCTGACCTGATCAGTAACTGGATCAGTCCAATCAGGGTTGTGTCATCCGCAAACTTGAGAAGCTTGACAGAGGAGCCTGTCGAGGTGCAAGTCGTTGGTGTAGAGAGAGTAAAGGAGAGGGAAGAGTATGCGTCCGAGATGTGCTTTCCCAGCCTAATATGCTGCTTCCTGTCTGTCAGGAAGTTGGTGATCCACTGACAGTGGGATTCAGGCAGAGTCAACTGGGAGAGTTTGGAGTGTAGTAGCTCTGGCACAATGGTGTTGAATGCGGTGCTAAAATCCACAAACAAAATCCTTGTATAGGTCCATGGCAGTCTAGGTGCTGGAGGATGAAGTGCTGTGTGTGTGTATCAGAGATGCAGGCAAGATTCCTAATTGCAGAAGCCATCAGCATGGGAATCGGCAGCTGCAGACAAGCATGGCCCATCACCCAGTTGATCACCATCGTGAAGGCCGGAGTGCAGCTGCCAAAAACCACGGCAGCCAGGAATCCGTCAGGAATCCTGGTGACTGCGCAGGACTGGCAGCTTTCCGTAGACCTGGTGAAACAGCTGCAGTTTCCACAGGACATTGCCACGACCACCCTGAGGCCAGATATTCTCCTGGTCTCAGAGGCGACCAAAAACATTGTCTTGTTGGAACTCACAGTGCCGTGTGAGGACCGGCTGGAGGAGGCCCACGAGAGGAAGATGACCATGTATGAAGAGCTGGTCATAGACTGCCGTAAGCTGGGCTGGAAGGCAAGGTGTAAAGCCCATCGAGGGTTGGCTGCAGAGGTTTGCTGAGCAATCGCACTACAAAGCCTTGAGTGCACTGGGCATCAACGGAATGGAGAGGAGAAGAGCTATCAAGCCATCCATGGGGAGGAGCGAATATCACCTGAACACAAGTCGTGGTCTGATCAACCACAGCTGGGGTCGTCTGGGTGAGGGCGTCTGATGTTGAAAGACCCGAAACACCCAATGATCCCAAGTTACATCACTGAGATATGTTCAGGAGGAGCATGAATAGATGTATTTTTTATCAATCTAATGAATTACTTTTAATTCACCAAATCAGGGTGATGCTAGTGTTTTAATTCAGGTGAATGAGGGTGAGATGTCAGATGGGACAACATTAAGGATTTAGCATCTTTAAAAATCAATAAATCATCAGGTCCAGGAGAAGTGGTGTTGGAGGACTGATTTTTTACTGTTGTTTTAGCAATGGAAGAGGGAAGTAAGAAACCACATTATTACAGATTAGTTATCTCAAATCCATTGGTAACACGGAGGGGGAAAGCAATGGGCCACAGGAAGGGATCGATAGCGAGGCAAAGGGGAAATGGAATTTAATCCAGAGATGTGTGAGATGATGTGTGTGAGGAGATGTAACAAGGTAATGGAATGTCCAGTAAGTGGAAGGATGTTGAGAGGTGGGGAATTGCAGAGCGATGTTGGAGTGTTTGTCCACAGACCCTTAAAGTTAACAGGAAAGGCTATTGAGGTGGTTAAAATGTTGTTCTCTAAAACTTTTCATTTATTATCCATCCATTCCATATTCCCATGACAACATGAAGCCAAACCATGCAATGCAAGTGCTTATTTCTCTCTGCTGCGATGATGACTTGGGAGATCGTGCCTTTGTGGACTTGTGTAAAGTAAGTGATGGAGAGGCGAAAGTCTGCTTTCCATCTCTACCCGTCGTCACTGGGGACAAAAGGCAGCAGAGTTGGAGACCAGGTACCGGCTCTCCACCAGCTGTTTCAGACTGGTCCACAAAGTCACGATCAACACATCCACTTCTTTGCACAACAGTTTCCTACAATTGATTCATACGCCTTCAATTCCGATTGTGGAGTTCACATCAAGCAAACTGTTGACAAATGTTATTAACAAGTTAAATAAAATCAATTCCCGAATCTACACACAGGAAAAGGCTTTCGTTTATTTTCTCAAGTATATTTTTTGAACACTGGTGAAAACCTGCAGCTGACCTGCAAACCTGCAAAACCTGCAGTTGGATGATCTGATTCCCATCTCAAAGCACTTTGATCTGTTTCTTCAATCATCAGTTTGATGGTCAGGAACGATATCATTACCACCAGTCCTGGGTTAAAAGGTTCAGCTCTCTCCATTACCTTTAATGAACTTCAGGATGGGCCTTAAAGGGATATTTTCACGATATTTGTCACTTCCTCCCGGAACTTCCTCTGAGTGACCGCATAAATAAACATGTTGGTGCAGGAGCTGAATAACTGAAGCATTGTTCCTATGCGGTCTACTACAACGTCAGACACAAACCGTGCCACATACCGTCCAGTAATTTTGCAAGAATTGATAGACTACCCACCCTGTGTCACCCATAAACAGGATAAAACTGGCCGATATGGTGAAGAGCAAAATGACGGATCTCCTTCGATTCTTTATCTCCGGGTCGTCCTTTCTCTCCCCGCTCTGCTGCCCCCTCAGTTTCCTGCGGACTACACTGGCCATCAGGATGTGCCTGACAGTGACAGCATTGAGCAGCAGGATCAGCACGAAGGGGACGATTGGTGTTTAAAATGCGGTGCCCCCAGTCAAAGACTGCCCACACGGAGAATAGATAAACTCAAATGATGTGCTGCAGGAATGTGACCGGTATGTGAAGTACCAGGGGATGTTGGTTAACACACTCAGCAAAACTCACCACTGCAATAACGATGGCTGCGCCCTTTCTCAGTGTAGTATCGTGTCTTCAGATTTCTGGAAGCAAATGGCCACTGTACGGTCAAAGGTGAAGGCAACAGTGAGCCAGACGGAGCAAGCCAAGGACATGAACACCAAGGTATATACGATGTTGCACTCAGGATGCCGAGGTATGTGAAATATGTTGATGAGAATGACTTGAAATATGAACGACAAGTAAATCCGCTACTGCCATTGCCACAAGATACCAGGTGACACCTTTGGAGAGTCCACACTGTCCATGTGATAGTGGTTACAATTGCGACACGTTAGCTGTGAAGTTGAGAAAAACAAACAACATAAATCTGATGATGTGTGATTGTTAATTATTGTAATTTTAAACAGGTGACATGAAATACTAGGCTGTACTAATGAGCCAACAGACACATTGTCAGTGAAGGACACGCTGTAATGAGGGTGGAATTGGATTAACTGGTGCAATGAAATTCCTCAGTCCAGCCAGAGCAGTTTGGCAATGGGGTTACCATATTTTACCCTCAGGGGTTGGGCCAGAGATAGGATCAAAGAGGCAGTGAGGCTCCAGTCAGTCACCCATTAGAGTTCACAACATGGGCTGACAATGGGAACCACTTGGATGAGTTGAGGAGTTGGACACTCCAGCTGGTTGAATTCGTCCTCATAGGGAACATCTCAGCCACTCATCTTGTCTGAATCAGAAGTTTTATCAAGTGAACCCGTACAGTTCCCAGCTGTGTCGATCTCATGTTGGAATTTCCAGAACTTCCTTGTTCTCATCTCACACAGGTCATGCCTTGCTCTTTCTTTCCTCTCCCATTTTAGACTGAATAAGGCCACCTCTTGTACATACCCTGAAGTTTTGTTGCAGTTTTCCTGCAACTTTGCCACAATTCCCACTTGTCCCTCACAAACACAGTCAGTCTCCACTTCTTGACTTTTCTTTGTTCATTTTGGGGACGGGACAGTGACCGTGATCCATTATAGAAATCTGTGTTATCGGGAGTTAAGGGACAGTTTGACTTGATGGGTTTGATTCAAACTGTGGCCATATTTGAAGGAACCTCTTTGAATGTCATTAGCTTGGGGGATCATAAATTGGTTGTAGGTGCACAATTATACTCACTTAAATTGACCACAATTCACATTCATATTACTATCGCACAGTTTAGTTAGCAAACATAGAAGGTATTGAATGAATCACGGTACATTGCAAAAAAGTGACATTGACTAAATATATGTCTGGTGACATGTATGGCACAGATTCAGACCCTTTGGCGAATTTGCTCAAGCTGACTAGGATGCCCCATCTACACTAATCCTACCTGCCCGCGTTTTGGACAATATCCCACGCGACATTTCTATTCATGTACCTGTCCAAATTTGTTTTCATAGTGCCTTCCTCAACTACCTCCTCGGGTAGTTCATTCCATATATCCACCAACCTGTTTTGAGAAAAATGTTATCTGCATAGGTTCTTATTAAATCTTTCGCACCTCATATTTCTGTTTCCTCTGGTTTCTTTACGCCTCAGGGTAAAACTCTCAGTTCATTTCTCCCAATCTACTCTCCTCATGATTTTGTACAAATCTGCAAGACCATCCTTCAGCCACCTGCCCTCCAAAGAGTGAACTCCGAGCCTGATCTTTCCTCTCACTGTAAATCAGACCCTTTTTCAAGTCCTGGCAACAGTGCCTCACTAATATCTTGTGCAACTGCATCAGCACCTTTCAGCATTAAATTCCAGTAACCATTTCCCAATCTTTCATAACAATACATGCAATTTCATCTCCAGCCTTCCCACCATGTTTTTTGAATATATCCCAGTGCTGGAGATTTATCTAACTTTATACGCATTATCAGGGTGTCCAAGCATCTGCTTCGACCGTGAAAGGTGACTGTATTCAACAAATGTTAATATCCATTAACGGCCCCAAGTTTCTAGTTTTTTGCTCCAAGAAATAAAAACACATTGGAAAATATTCCAGATAATACATATAATATACACATACACATAATACATATATCGTATTACATATTAATACTATAACCTGCAGCACCTGGATATCAATAAATACGTCACCTAGTTTGGTCCAAACACCCCAGTCCGTACAAACCCAAAACCCACAGTGATGGATGAAGGAGTCTGACAACAATCGCACTGAAGCCGGGCAGATGTGACAGAGATGGCAGGCAAGTAAATCAGGGAAGGAGAGAGGAATTACAGTGGTCAATCAGAGCTGAATAACAATCAGAAATAATCATAGCGGTGCAATCCAACACCAAGTTCCATATCTGATCTGCCAAGGTGGCATTGATTATAATGACTTACAGACAACTCCAATGACTGCAAGGATGCAGTAGTAATAAGGTCTAAACTCCATGAGAAGACTCAATAGATAAATCGGTCCCCATGATTGATTCTAGCAAAATTACGATTGTCCTTCAGCAGGGAAGAGTTGTAGCTGACACTCTGCGTCCCCTCACTCACTCAGTGAGGGCCTGATTTATACAGGCAGGTGGGCATCCACAGGGCTGTAGGGTGACGTGCTCATTGTGAGTTACCAGGCTCAGAATAAACACATTGCACATTCAGACACCCTCTGAAACATCAATTAGCAAGAACAACAGGCTCTGGCGCAATTACCTTGGTGTACAAGCACTGGGTGGAAACACAAGGTCAATGAACTGGAAAACACAAGGAAACTGTATTCTACCTGTGTGTGGCTGGTATCATTGGACCACTGACACCTTCCCTCATCTGTCCCCATATACATTGCCGCATTCTTGACAAGTACTTCATTGGACACTATTCCCTAACCCATACTATCACACGGAGCAATCTCCCAGCATCTGCATTCCACCTTTTGGATATATAATATATATATATGTTCTCCTGTCTAATTCACCAATCCACTCAGTGGTTCTGGCCGTTCCTTGCAAATTTTCCTGGGGTAAAGAATAGCAACCACTCTGACAATATTTTATCTGAAAATATCTCTGGTAAAAAAAATTCACATTGAAAGCAACTGAACACTTAAGGGCCTGTCCCATTGACATGACTTTTCAGCGACGTCTTGCCACCTTCAAGCTCGAACCCACTCCCTGAAAAACCTCGAGCTGGATCGACCGCCCGAGTTGAAACCATGGGCTGGAATGACCGGCCGCACACACACACACACACACAAACACACACACACACACAAACACACACACACACACACACACACTACAACACACACACACCACACACACACACAGCACACACAACACACAACACACACACACACACCCACCACACACACACACACACACACACACAAAACACATCGCAGTGGCAGGGGCCAGGGAAAAGCAGTGAGCACTGTCTGAAATTCACACCGTGGATGACAGGAAGGTAAATTCAGCTGGCCGTTTTCCAGAACAAGGGGTCACAGTCCAGAACAAGGGGTCACAGTCCAGAACAAGGGGTCACGTTTCCAGAACAAGGGGTCCATCCAGAACAAGGGGTCACAGTCCAGAACAAGGGGGTCACGTTCCAGAACAAGGGGGTCACCGTTTACGGATAAGGGGGAAAGTATTTAGGACCGAGATGAGAAAAACATTTTTCACAGAGTGTAGTGGTGAATCGCGAATCTCTGCCACAGAAGGGTAGTTGCAGGGCCCAGTTCATTGGCTATATTAAGAGGGAGTTGATGTGGCCCTTGTGACTCATGGATCCGGGATATGGAGAGGGCAGGCAGGTTAATAAAGTTTAGCGGGCATTAACATCACTGGTAGGTTACTACCTTTTTTTCCTCAACGAGCTTTACCTTTGACTACATCGATGCCTTCATTACTCGGGATGTGCCATACGTAAGACTGATTACGACTCTCGCTCCTCCTCGACGTGACGAAGCTATTTTGACGGCGT